>NC_072433.2:74971439-75274469 GCF_028878055.3 Symphalangus syndactylus
GCCAAAATAATGACTCAGACATTTTAACAAAGCAAAAACCTTTTATGACCCTTTACAAATTTTGCCAAAGAGCAGATTAGCACTTTAAAAAAATCTTGTTATAACATTTTACAAAAAACCCCCTACATTTTACTGTTCTAATATGCCTTGCATGTAAATCTATTTTCAGTAGTCTCAATTACATGTTAGAGTGGTAACTCCTAGCAATTTTTAACTTTAAGGTAAAACTTGGTAAGTTGCTTTAATTGTGTGCTAACTGCAGTCAGTGTTTGCCTTCTTAATTAAGGGTGTGATTAGTTCTATATGTCCCCAGGCCTTACCAATTGTGAAGCTGCAAGTCAAATAGTGCTCAAAACCCAAGAAGCAGTTTGTAACCTTAAAACACAGCAAACCTTGCATCAGACCTGCAGTTTATCAATAATCTTTAAGGCTGTTTCTATTTCTCAAAAGGTACGACTACTTTTATCGTCACTTTAAAAAATGTTAGATCCAAGCGCTTGTCTTTCTTTAGGCCAAATTAATTAGAGCTCTTTTTACAGACATCACACATAGGACCCACACAGACCAACAGAGGAAAACCATGTCCCTGTGTGTGGTTCTTCAACAGACAGGGCTAGGAGAACATCCAGATATCAAACCAGAAAGAAACTTATTCCCTAAAGCAGGATTGCTAAACAAAACCTTGCTAAGCCATTACCAGCCATGCCCCAAGGGCGTAAAGCAAGATGGTGGCTTGCAGCATAAACCATACAGACAGGTGAAGCACAACAGATTGGCCACAGCCCAAGACTAGCCCCACAAATCCTTTTTCACAATTAAAGCTTTACAGAAAATATAAACAGTAACAGTTGGGGGCCTGGCCTAGTAAAGGGGGGAAAAATACTTTAAGGTTTACTGCTGATGTGATGAGAAGAGGAAAGAAAAAAAACAACAGTTTAAAAATGCCTGGGGAAGACTCTCTTATTCTTGTGCAAAAGGTTTCTGCACCAGGGAGATTAGTTCAATTACTGTCTGATGAAGTAAAACTCCTTGGCTGGGGAAGGGGAAGGTTCCAGCAGCAGAGTGTGGCAGGGACCATGTGGGAACCTCAGGCCATGCATCCTAGCCCTGGCATGGAGGGGAGGTGGAGGGGAGCCGCTGCTCACTGGTCCTTTCCAAAAAAGGAAGGAAAAGGCCTTTCCCCCGACCCCTGGGAGAAATGGTGTTTGGGGGCATGTTTCCCCCACCCTTGCAAGCCTTTTCCTTAGTTCACCTAAAGATGGGGTCCTTGTCCATCCCACAGCCATGAAAATTTAGGCTTACAGATGGTTTGAAGAGTGAGTGAAGCAGGGCTTTATTGGGTGAAAAGGAAGAAAAAGGGGAAACAGGGACTCTTGCTAGGCCAGACTCCCTGCTAGAGTGTTTCTGGCCTGCAGCTTGAATCTCAGGTTCCACACAGGAAGAGGAGGGGCCAGGCTCCTCCCTGCTGCAAATGCGTGAACTTTCTGAGGCTCCACCTTAGCAGGCAGGCTGATTGGAGTTTCTCCAGAGACACCCTCCCACCTGGCTGTCTCACTAATTTGAGAATATCAAACATTTCTTCTTGAAAAATGTTGATCCCTTGACTTTAATGAGAATAGCTAACACTATTTTTATACATGCATTGAGTGCTTTATATGTGCTAGACACTGGTCTAAGGATTTTACATATATTACCTCAGATAATGCTTATAACAATCCCGTGAGATAGACACCATACCTACTCCTATTTCACAGATGAGGAAGCAGAAACAAAGAGGCTGATTACCTCCTCAAGATAACACAGTGGTAGAAGGACTGGAACTGATTACAGCATGCTGATTACAGAAATGACTCTACCACTATCTTGTCTTTGATATTAGTTTTGGGGCTGTCTTCCACTGACCACTCTTATGCTGTAGATATATATGTTTTAAAATTACAAAGTTATTCACCAATACATTCTGGTAAGAATTACAGATAATACAGATAATATATGAGATGATAAATGAAAGTACTCTATTATCCCCAAACCCTAACTCCAATGTCATCCCAAAAGGAAACTGTTGTGTTTTCTTCCAGATTGCTTTCCATGCATTTACTTATCAAGATAGGTATCAAGACAGATGTACATATTTACTTGAGTTTTAAACATTTAATTTCAAAAATGGGATCATACTATACCTTTTTTTATGATTTTACTTCCTTTACTTAATAATCTGCTTAGGAAATTATAGGGATTTGGATTTGGATTTTAGTGTATACAGATCTGCATTATTCTATCAATGGCAGCATACCATTCGTAAGATAGAAATGCTAACTTTTAGATTGTTTTCTATTTTTCGTTACTATAAAGAATGATCCAATTAGTATTCTTGTGGACATGTAAACAAGACTTTCTGTAAAACAAATTATAGATTGAATTGTCAGGTCAAAAGGGTACGGTCACTTGTAATGTTGATAAGAGGATGGACAAATTTTCCTCCAAAAAAACTGCACCAGGCTGGGTGCGGTGGCTCATGCCTGTAATCGCAGAACTTTGGGAGGCTGAGGCAGGAGGATCACCTAAGGTCAGGAGTTCAACAGCAGCCTGGCCAACATGGTGAAACCCCATCTCTACTAAAAATACAATAATTACCCAGACCTTGCTTGTAGTCTCAGCTATTCAGGCGGTGGAGGTGGGAGAATGGCTTGAACCTAGGAGGGGGTGGTTGCAGTGAAATGAGATTGCACCATTGCACTCCAGCCTGGGTGACAGAGTGAGATTCTATCTCAAAAAAAAGAAAAACAAAAGGACTGCATCAACTCAGACTTCATCTACAGTGTATCAGAAATCTCATTTTATCACAGCTTTTCTGTCACTGGATGACATCAGCAATAAATTTTGCCCATAAGATGAAAAAAAATTTTATCTTTTTATTTTAGTTTACAATTCTTTGATTTCAAATGAGTTTAATTCAATGTGCTTCTATATGTCTTGCCTTTTTACATTATTGGTCCATTTAAGTAATTAGCTCTTATGTTATTTCCTTATTAATTTACAAGAGATAGTTATAAATTGTTATTAATTCTTAGTATGTTTTTTCTTATGTATGTTTATTTTATTTATTCTATTTCATTAATTTTTACTCTTTTCTTTTTCTCTCTTTATAAAACATGGTTAATATTTCTGATAGCTTCCTGAATTAAAGTTTTAATTCATTTATTACCCATATGCTTTGTTTTCTGATAAAGACATTTAAGCTTCTGAAATTTTCTTCCACTTCTATCATGTCCACAAATTTGGTATGTAGCCCCTTCTCATTGCTACTTATTTCTAACCATTACATATTTTCAGTTTTAATTTTCTCTCTCTGATGAGTTGTTTGTTTGAGTCAAAATGCGACCCAAATCAGTCTTCTGTATATGGTTAGCCAGCTATCCAAAAGTCAAAAAAAAAAAAAACCAAAACAAACAAACAGACAAAAAAACAGATGCCATCAAGGTTGCAGATTAAAAGTAAAGCTTATCCACTGTTGGTGAGAATGTAAATTAGTTCAACCACTGTGGAAAACAGTTTGGAGATATCTCAAAGAACTTAGAACTACAATTTGACCCAGCAATCCCATTATTGTGTATATAGCCAAAGGAAAAGAAATCATTCTACCAAAAAGATACATGCTCTTGTATGTTCATCATAGCACTATTCCCAATAGCAAAGTCATAGAATCAACCTACATGCCCATCAATGGTGGAATGAATAAATAAAATGTGGTACATATATACCATGGAATACTTTCACAACCATAAAAAATTAAGGAAATCATATCCTTTGCAGGAACATGGATACAGCTGAAGGCCATTATCCTAAGCAAACTCATTCAGAAACAGAAAATACAACACATATCCTCACTTATAAGTGAGAGCTAAACTTTGGGTACTAACGAACATGAAAATGGCAACATTAAACACTGGGGAGTACCGGAATGGGGAGGGAAGGTGTGGGGCAACAGTTGAAAATCTAACTATTGGGTACTATGGTCACTACCTGGGTGACAGGATCAACCATAATCCAAACCTCAGCACTATGCAAGATACCCGTATAACAAATAAGCACATGTATTCCCCGAACCTAAAATAAAAGTTGAAATTTTAAAGATAACTAAAATGAAATTAAATAAAATAGCTATATAAAGAACCAAATATGTTACCATGTATTCTTTACATGGTAGGGAATAAATCTTTCTTCTGGCCTGTTATATTACTAGCAGCATGTTTGACTTTTTTTAAAAACAGAACATCTATTTCTTATATTTTTCACTGGCGAGGAGATAATATTGAAATCTTGAAGAAGCCTGTGTCTCAATGTCTCAATGAATATTAAAATGAGGATTAGCAAAATCCACCAAAACTTATTCTTTGCATTCAAGACCTTTGAAAACTTTTAAAAAAACAAATGAGAGGAAAAATCCACAGGACAGAGCTTAACATTCTATACTTCAAAATGAAAATAAGAGTTGGTTATCCTTAGTGACTGTAGGGGATTTTGGAATGGCAGGATGAGCAGGAGTGGGGTAGTCAGAGTGAGTCCTCCTTTGGCTTTGATGACTCACTGGTTTCCATCTTTCCAGAGCTGTTATATCTTAGGTAGTTCCAGATTAATTTTATTTTTTATCTCTTATCTTTCTTTTTATCTTATATTATACTCTGCAGCTCTACTTTCTGGAACTTTTTTTCTTACTTTATCTCCCAACACTTTTATTGATTGTTTTCTACCTTTTAATCAACAAAGTTTTAATTTTTTAAATTCTATTTTTATTCTCTGATTGTTCATCTTCAGAAAAACCTAATTTTGTTTTAAGAATGCAGTAGCAGGACCCAAGATGGCCAAATAGGAACAGCTCCGGTCTACAGCTCCCAGCGGGAGCAACGCAGAAGATGGGTGATTTCTGCATTTCCATCTGAGGTACTGGGTTCATCTCACTAGGGACTGCCAAACAGTGGGTGCAGGACAGTTGGTTTAGCACACCGTGCATGAGCCAAGCTGAATCAGGGCGAGGCATTGTCTCACTCAGGAAGCGCAAGGGGTCAGGGAGTTCCCTTTCCTAGTCAAAGAAAGGGGTGACAGATGGCACCTGGAAATTGGGTCACTCCCACCCTAATACTGTGCTTTTCCAACGGGCTTGGATAAGGGCACACCAGGAGATTGTGTCCCGCACCTGGCTCGAAGGGTCCTACGCCCATGGAGTCTCACTGATTGCTAGCACAGCAGTCTGAGATCAAACTGCAAGGCAGCAGCGAGGCTGGGGGACGGGCACCTGCCATTGCCCAGGCTTGCTTAGGTAAACAAAGCAGCCAGGAAGCTCCAACTGGGTGGAGCCCACCACAGCTCAAGGAGGCCTGCCTACCTCTGTAGGCTCCACCTCTGGGGGCAGGGCACAGACAAACAAAAAGTCAGCAGTAACCTCTGCAGACTTAAATGTCCCTGTCTGACAGCTTTGAAGAGAGTAGTGGTTCTCCCAGCACGCAGCTGGAGATCTGAGAATGGGCAGACTGCCTCCTCAAGTGGGACCCTTACCCCCGAGCAGCCTAACTGGGAGGCACCCCCCAGTAGGGACAGACTGACACCTCACTCGGCTGGGTACTCCTCTGAGACAAAACTTCCAGAGGGACGATCAGACAGCTGAATTTGCAGTTCATGAAAATCCACTGTTCTGTAGCCACTGCTGCTGACACCCAGCCAAAGAGGGTCTGGAGTGGACCTCTAGCAAACTCCAACAGACCTGCAGCTGAGGATCCTGTCTGTTAGAAGGAAACCTAACAAACAGGAAGGACACCCACACCAAAAACCCATCTGTACATCACCATCATCAAAGACCAAAAGTAGAAAAAACTACAAAGATGGGGAGAAAACAGAGCAGAAAAACTGGAATCTCTAAAAAGCAGAGCGCCTCTCCTCCTCCAAAGGAACGCAGTTCCTCACCAGCAACGGAACAAAGCTGGAAAGAGAATGACTTTGACATAATGGTTTAGTTTCATTGCATTGCATGTGGATATCCAGTTTTCCTAAAATCATTTATTTAAGAGATTGTCCTTTCCCCACTGTGTGTTTTGGCACCTTTGTTGAAAAATAGTTGGGTATAAATGTGTGGTTTTGCTTCTGGCTTCTCTATTCTGTTCCATTGGTCTATGTGTCTTTTTTAATGTCAGTTCCATGCTGATTTTGTCACAATAGCTTTGCAATATATTTTGAAGTCAGGTAGTGTGATGCCTCCAGCTTTATTTTTGCACATGATTGCTTTGGCTATTCAGGGTCTTTTGTGGCTCTCTATAAATTTTAGGATTGTTTTCTTTATTTCTGTAAAGGATGTCTTTGATATTTAGATAGGGATTGCATTATATCTGCAGTTCGTTTGGGGTTGTATGGACAATTTAAAAATATTAATTATTATAATCCACGAATATGGATTATCTTTCCATTTATTTATGTCTTCTTCAATTTCTTTCATCAATATTTTATAGTTTTCAGTATACAGGACTTTCACCTTCTTGGTTAAATTTATTCATATGTATTTTATTTTCTTGGTAGCTCCTGTGAATGAGATTTTTTTTTTGATAGTTCACTGTTAGTGTCAAAAAGCACTATGGATTTTTGTATGTTGTTTTTGTATTCTGCTGCTATACTGAGTTTATTTATTATTACTATTATTTTTTGATTTATATATATATATTTATTATACTTTAAGTTCTAGGGTACATGGGCACAACGTGCAGGTTTCTTACATATGTATACATGTGCCATGTTGGTCTGCTGCACCCATTAACTCATCGTTTACATTAGGTATATCTCCTAATGCTATCCCTCCCCCCTTCCCCCACCCCACAACAGGCCCTGGTGTGTTATGTTCCCCTTCCTGTGTCCAAGTGTTCTCATTGTTCAATTCCCACCTATGAGTGAGAACATGCAGTGTTTGGTTTTTTGTCCTTGCGATAGTTTGCTGAGAATGATGGTTTCCAGCTTCATCCATGTCCCTACAAAGGACATGAACTCATCCTTTTTTATGGCTGCATAGTATTCCATGGTGTATATGTGCCACGTTTTCTTCATCCAGTCTATCATTGTTGGACATTTGGGTTGGTTCCAAATCTTTGCTATTGTGAGCAGTGCTGCAATAAACATATGTGTGCATTTGTCTTTATAACAGCATAATTTATATTCCTTTGGGTATATACCCAGTAATGGGATGGCTGGGCCAAACGGTTCCATGCTCATGGATATTTATTATTTTTAACAATTTTCTGGTGAAGTCTTTAGGAATTTCTATGTATAAGATTATGTTATTCTGAAAACAGGGGCAATTTAAATTTTTCCTTTCCATTTAGTATATCTTTTATTTCTTTCTCTTGTGTAATTGTTCTGGCTAGGGTTCCTAATACTATGTTGAATAGAAGTGGTGACAGTGGACATCCTTGTCTTGTTCCTGATCTTAGAGAAAAGGCTTTCAACTTTTAACTGTTAAGTATGATGTTAGTTGTGGATTTGTCACATATGCCCTTACTTGAGTTGAGGTACATTTCTTCTATTATTTCAATTTTTAAATGTTGTATTTATTCTTTGTCTAGTTATCTATAATAATTTTATTGCTTTTTAAGTGTATATGTTAAGGATTTTTAACTTTGTAATAGCTTTTTAACTGGTCTTCCTTCTTCTACCCTTGTCACTTACTGACCTATTTTTAACTCAGCACTGAAGTAGATGATATTAAAATGTAGCTTATTCTATGTTATTCCATCACTTAAAACTTTCCATGGGTTTGCCACTTTACTCAGAGAAAAGCTCTTAAAGTGGCTGACATGCTCTGATCTCAATTTCTCTCTAATATATTTTTTATTAACTTTCTATTATGATTTTATTCCCAATTCACTTTATTCCAATATGCCGTTCCTTCTGCCTCTCAGGGCTTTAGCATGTCTCAGGCCTCTGTTTCCTGTGCCTGGAATAATCCCACCTAGATGTCTTCATGGTTGCCTATTTACCTCCTTCAGACATTGTCTTAAATATCACCCTCAATGAGATTTATGTTGGCCTCCTCATCTGAAATTACAAGTAACCTCAATTTTGATTGAAATTGAATTATTCTATAAAACAATTCTCAAAAAATGGGGTTTTGAAAGCAATGTTTAGTTTTTCTAGTGAAAAGATATACTTTTTCATTTATTCACATCATTAACATTATTTGTGAGGTATTTTTTACGACCTTACTAACTTTTCAAGTTTATCCTTAAATATTTGTTTCTTGTCATAGGTGTTATTATTGACAAGCATGTATTCTGTTCAGTCTCTTCCATGTTAATTACATGGGAAAATTATTATTATTATTATATTTGTTTTGAGACAGAGTTTTGCTCTTGTTTCTCAGGCTGTAGTGCAGTGGCATGATCTCAGATCACTGCAAACTCTGCCTCCCGGGTTCAAGCGATTCTCCCATCTCAGCCTCCTGAGTAGCTGGGATTACAGGCGTGCACCACCATGGCTGGCTAATTTTTGTATTTTTAGTAGAGACAGGGTTTCACCGTGTTCACCAGGCTGGTCTCAAACTCCTGACCTCAGGTGATCCACACATCTCAGCCTCCAGGGAGTGCAGGCATGAGCCACTGCACCTGGCCAGGAAAATTATTTTTAGATATTTATCTTGCATTCCAACTACTTTTGAATTCATTTTTCTAGTTTCAAGTGATTCTTTTAAGTGTTCTGATATGCATTCAGTTGACATGCAAATCTTTATTTCCCAATTTCTTACTATGTTTTGCACCATATTATATTGAAAGAACTTTCATAACAATGTTGGAAATAATTAGAGGGAGGGTTGGGGTACTAATGCTTATTAGAAAGTAGAAAGACATAAAGATTTTTACTTTTGCTATAACAACAAAAACCTGCCAGATAAACTTAATACTTACACTTTTCTTTAAAATAACCAAAGAACTATAGATACAAAATACCCTGAAAGAATTAAACACCAGTGGAAATATCCCTTGCTTATTAGTCAAGAGATGGAGGATGCCTTTATGTTAGGGGACAGCTGCTGAGATTGGGATTGGACAGGCAGAGAAATGAAACAGCTATGAACTGCCAATCTCCATTGGGATGAGGAGAAATCAGTCAAACTTTTGACAAAACTGTGGGCTGGCATGTGGAATTTAAATCTAGTGGAGCCCCAAATACAATCTTCTGCTCAATGTTTTCACATGATATTTTTTGCTGAGATTGTAGGGGCTGTGGAGCTGATCAGGAAAGTAGAGATCTTATCTTATGCAGTCTCGTAAGATTGTTGCATCCTGGTTTGAGTCTTCAGTATCATTGCTTCATGGTTCCCAATGTCAGACATTAGAATAAAAATAAGGATGGAGTCAATTGTCCCCCTCTAACCAGTCTCTCACTCTTGATATCACAAAAAAGATATCACAGCTTTGGAGTTTTTTCTCAAGTAGTGGTGGTTGATCATGTTCATAAGGCCTTTAATAAGTCCTTGTGGCCAGAACATGATTATGCTTGAGGACCATTTTAAAATTATCTGGTTTGCTTTAATGAGGAAATTCACAAGGCTTAAGTTGGATTTCAAAGAATAAAATAAATAGCTATGATGTGCTGAGCAGTAAAACTAACTTGTAACCAGGACTCAGGACATATGTTTTATTTTAATTTTGTTTTAAGTCAGTTTTCTAGTAGACAATAAATTCAGCAGTCTTTTGGGTCCAGCTCCTTGGAAGCAGATCCTGAGACAGAGATTCTTGTTTACATGATATATTAGGAAGTGCTCATAGGAAAAGGAGCAAGAGCAGCAGCAGGACAGAGTAGGTGTGGTCTGGACTGGAGCCTAGCTTCAGTCTGATCATACAGAATCTCTGGAGCACAAACTACACAAAATTAATCCTACCCTGAGGCAAGGAGGCAGCCTTCTGTACCTCTCTGTCAGCTTTCGATCATAGAAGGCCTTCTCCATTCTGATAATATTGAGAATAGTACAGGTTCTTCTCATACTTCAATAGTTTTGATTTTCCTTTTAATTTTTTTCTTTTTACATTAAAATTTGCGATCCAATTGGTATTTATTTTAGTGTGAGATATGGAGTAAACATGCAGTTTCCCAAACGTTGTTTATTGAATTGCAAATCTTTTCCACATTGATTTGTGATTCAATTTTTACATATATATGTTAAATTCTCATATATATATGAGTCTATTTCTGGACTTTTGAAATGAATTCTTATTTCTATGAGCCAGTACTGCACTGTTTTTACTTATATAGTTTTATAGCATAATTTGAAAGTTCACTGGTGGTTGATATAGTCCCCCTTATTATTCTTTTTTCTTCACATTTTTTCTGACATTTTGCTGCTACATAAAAAACTTTTGAGTCTGTCAGTCTAGTTAAAAACACTTCATTTTTATTCTTATTAGAATTGTGATATGTTTACAAATTAACTTAGTAGGGGATGGGGACATTGTCATATTGAATCTTCTTATCTAAGATCAGGTAATGCTGTTCTATTTGTTCATGTGTTATTTTCTTATCTGTAGCTGCCTTTTGAGGTTTTCTTTCTATAATTCTTGCTTCTTTCATATTGTAGCTTCCACCTGTAATATAGCTTTTTTTGTATAAAGAAAAGCCACTGATTTATATTTATAAGTTATCTATCTATCTGAAATTTCTTGTTTTTTTGATAGTTCACTAAGTCTATTATATTTCTCAAGATACAATTATATTATCTACAAAAAAGATACTCTATCCTTTCTAATTTCTATACTAATATTTTCTCCCTCTTTTATAAGTATACTGATTAGTTTCTGTAGAGAAATATTAAGTAATTGTTATTTTAGTGGGCATCTTTGCATTGTTAAGTGATAGAATTTATTCTTGTTTCTTTCTTTTTGTGCCTGGACCCATACATTTTGGCTTCTGGAGAAACAAAATCATATAATGATCATAAATTGACAGCATATACTGCATACTTGAGGACATTGCCTTAGAACTGCAAGCTGTTGCCATCCAACTGGTTCTTTACCTTCTATAAGTCACTGCATTAGTCTATCAAGCCAACTGCTTTAGAGTGGTGGTGAGACCAGGGAATACCATAAGCATGGACACATTGCTACATTTTATTTGCTATAAAATGAGTTTCTTGGTCAGAATTGATGCTGTGTATAATTCTATGATGGAGGATAAAGCATCATGTAAGTCCAGAGATGGTAGTTTTGGCAGAAGCTTTAAGGATAGAGAAGGCAAATCTATAGTCATCAGTGTCTATTCTGGTAAGAACAAAGCACTTTCCCTTCCATGGTGGAAACAATCTGTATTACTGATATGAACAAATACCCAAGACTGGGTAATTTATAAAGGAAAGAGGTTTAATTGACAAACAGTGCCATAGGGCTGGGGAGGCCTCAGAAAACTTACAATCATGGTGGAAGGGGAAGCAAGCATGTCTTTCTTCACATGATGGTAGGAAGGAAAAGAATGAGAGCCGAGCAAAGGGGGAAGCCCTTTATAAAACCATCAGATTTTGTGAGAACTTACTATCATGAGAACAAGCATGGGAGAAACTGCCCCTATGATTCAATTACCTTCTTCTACGTCCCTCCCACCACATGTGGGGATTATGGGAACTACAATCAAAGTAAGATTTGGGTGGGGACACAGCCAAACCATATCATTCCACCCTGGCCCCTCTCAAGTCTCACGTTCTCACAATTCAAAACTCAATCATGCCCTTCCAACAGTCTCCCAAAGTCTTAACTCATTCCAATATTAACTCAAAAGTCCAAGTCCAAAGTCTCGTCTGAGACAAGGCAAGTCCCTTCTGCCTAGGAGCACATAAAATTGAAAGCATATTAGTTACTTCCTAGATACATTGGAGGTACAGGCATTGGGTAAATATATCTTTTCCAAATGGGAGAAATTGGCCAAAATGATTGGGCTACTGGCCTCATGGAAGTCTAAAATCCAATGAGGCAGTAATTAAATGTTAAAGCTCCAAAATAATGTCCTTTGACTCCATGTCTCACATCCAGGTCGCGCTGATGCAAGAGGTGAGCTCCCATACCCTTGAGTAGCTCTGCCTCTATGGCTTTGCAGGGTGCAGCCACCCTACCTGTTGCTTTCATGGGCTGGCATTGAGTGTCTTCAGTTTTTCCAGGTGCACAGTGCAAGCTGTCAGTGGATCTACCATTCTGGGGTCTGGAGGATGGTGGCCTCTTCTCACAGCTCCATTAGGCAGTGCTCCACTGGGGACTCTGTATGGAGGCTCCAACCCCACATTTCCTTTCTGCACTGACCTAGCAGAGGTTCTCCATGAGGGCCTTCCCCATTCCTTCAACAAAATTCTGCCTAGACATCCAGGTGTTTCCATACATCCTCTGAAATTTAGGCAGAGGTTCTCAAATCTCAATTCTTGACTTCTATGCACCCACAGGCTTAACACCACATGAAAGCTACCAAGGCCGGGGGCCTGTGCCCTCTGAAGGGCAAGCTGTGCCTTGGCCCCTTTTAGCCATGGCTGTAGAGAGGCTGAGATGCAGTCCTGAGGCTGCACACAGACCAGAAACCACTTTTCCCTCCTAGGCCTTCAGACGTGTGATGGGGGGAACTACTGTGAAGGTCTCTGACATACTTTGGAGACATTTTCTCCGTTGTCTTGGTAATTAACATTTGGCTCCTCGTTACTTATGCAAATTTCTTCAGCAAGCTTGAATTTCTCCCCAGAAAATGGTTTTTTCTTTTCTATCATATTGTCAGGCTGAAAATTTTCCAAACTTTTATGCTCTGCTTCCTTTTGAACACTTTTCCACTTAGAAAATTTCTTCCACCATATTCCCCAAATCATCTATCTCTCTCAAGTTCAAAATTCCACAGACCTCTAGGACAGGGCAAAAAGTCACCAGTCTCTGTGCTAAAGCACAGTAACAGTCACCTTTGCTCCAGTTCCTAACAAGTTCCTCATTTCCATCTGAGACCACCTCAGGCTGGACTTCATTGTCCGTATCACTATTAGCATTTTGATCAGTCGTTCATCAAGTCTCTAGGAAGTTCCAAATTTTCCCACATTTTTCTTCTTCTGAGTCCTCTAAACTGTTTCAACCTCTGCCTGTTACCCAGCTCCAAAGTCGCTTTCACATTTTCAGGTATCCTTATAGAAGCATCCCACTCTACTGGTAACAATTTACTGTATTAGTGTATTCTCATGCTGCTGTGAAGAAATACCCAAGACTGAGTAATTTATAAAGGAAAGAGGTTTAATTGACTCACTGTTCCATAGGCCTGGGGAGGTCTCAGAAAATTTACAATCATGGTGGAAGTGGAAACAAACACATCTTTCTTCACATGGTGGCAGGAAGGACAAGAATGAGAGCCAAGTGCAGGGGGAAGCCCCTTATAAAACCATCAGATCTTGTGAGAACTTACTATCATGAGAACAGCATAGGGGAAACCACCCCCATGATTCAATTACTTCCCACCGGGTCCCTCACATGACATGTGGAGATTATGGGAACTAAAATTCAGGAGATTTGTGTGGGGACACAGCCAAAGCATATCACAATCCAATTTAATCAGTGCGCTACCAAGTAGCTAGCTGATTCTTTTGCATATGGGTTTTAGTGAGTGAAAGTCCATGCTGCTTAGTGCATAACCTCCCTATTTGCTGCCTTGGTCACTTTATTCATGATTTCACTGGACAATGACAGGTGGCTAAAGAAGGATATTGACTCACGTCCTCAGATTAGGTAATCCTCCACCTGTTTATTAAAATCTTTCTTTGCTGAAGTCATCATTTGATGAGCACTCACATGGGATACAGCTCCTATATTAGTGTAAATCCATATATCTGACCATCCTTTTCTCCAGGCAAACTGAACATTTCTTACAGTTGGCCTCCTGGAAGGATTTCCCTTCTTCAGTGCCTTTCAAAGCAACCCTGGGTGGAGTTGAAGCGATGCAGCTGTCCACTTCTGGGTGATGCCTGCATGTAATGCAGAACTATCTGTAAACCGAGATTGAGCTTTTTTCTTTCTCAGTTTGAAAATTGTTTACTTCTTTAATAGCAATTCAGGTTTTCTTAACTGACTGTTCATATCCTTTGTCCATTTTTCCATTGGTGATTTCTGAATAGTGGTTGTCCTACATATTCATCTTGATCCTCATTTTTCTTGCTAATAGTTTATCTAAAAATGTTTGATACTGTGGTTTTCAGAATGTCTATGAATGAAATAATAGTTTAAGTTTTTTTTTATACTTACGTATGTTTTGTCTTCAGTAGTCATTACATTTTAGGAGTGGGTGAGAGGAAGGCAGGTCAACTCCTAATTCTAGGTTACATGCAGTGTTTCCTGTGAATATGTGGAACGGGCAGTCTAGTGGTCTTCCTAACTACAGAAGTAAATAGGACTTTATTCTGGGTGTGGGTAGCTTTAGAACACTTGAATTCTGAGTAGAATTGACTTTTGTTTTTGCTTTTTTACTACGTTATTGATGGTCTAAGTTTTTTTTTATTGTTTATATCCCAATACCCATTGTGAATCTCTTTCCAGAAAGATTGCCCACTGTCTTGAGAGAACAGCTTTTAGGTCTTGTCTAATGCCTAAGCTCTACCATGGCCGCCAATTGTGATCGTATTCTACACACATGAAAAAGAGAAAGGGGAAAAGGCGGTTTTGCTGACTCAGCAGTACTGAAACCAGTTCTCTAATTAATTATGCTGTGATTGCTCCTGTTGTTTGCACTTGTTTGCTTTGAGCAGGGAGCTTTTCTGTGGCTCCTTTTGGAAGGACCCATCTTAACCCTGGACAAACTCCTATATCTGACGCTTGATATAATAGTTTAAAAGGATTAAGAGGCTTTTATTTGAATAAAGGTAGTATTAAAGAAAATCTCAGAGAAAAATTACTCTGGGCCGGTTACATTTCTATATGATTAGAGTGGCTATAAACATTTTATATCAGGGATCTAGAACTAGAAATACCATTTGACCCAGCCATCCCATTACTGGGTATATACCCAAAGGACTATAAATCATGCTGCTATAAAGACACATGCACACGTATGTTTATTGTGACACTATTCACAATAGCAAAGACTTGGAACCAACCCAAATGTCCAACAACGATAGACTGGATTAAGAAAATGTGGCACATATACACCATGGAATACTATGCAGCCATAAAAAACAATGAGTTCACGTCCTTTGTAGGGACATGGTTGAAGCTGGAAACCATCATTCTCAGTAAACTATCACAAGGACAGAAAACCAAACACCACATGTTCTCACTCATAGGTGGGAATTGAACAATGAGAACACATGGACACAGGAAGGGGAACATCACACTCTGGGGACTGTTGTGGGGTGGGGGGAGGGGGGAGGGACAGCATTAGGAGATATACTTAATGCTGAATGATGAGTTAATAGGTGCAGTGCACCAACATGGCACATGGATATGTATGTAACAAACTTGCACATTGTGCACATGTACCCTAAAACTTAAAGTATAATAATAATAATAATAAAATTTTTATATAAATATAATCTCAACATTGACACTTACTTTTGGTCTAACTTTGGACAAGTTGTGTAACCATTATATACCGCAGATTTGCTTTTTATGACCCTCAATAGTTTTGTTGTGAAATGAAATTAGTTGACATTTACAAAAAAATGAATGGAATCATGCCTAGCATAGATATGCTCTAAATTATCCTCTATTATTTTTTATATTACACAATTTTAGGTTATACAAATATTTTTGGATTTGTCACTGTTTATGCTGATGTGTCATTAACATTTTTAACAATAACGTCTTTTTTTAAAAGTTGGAATAACTATGAACTTAGAGATATATTGTAAATAACCATAAAAATAGCTTTTCACTTGAACCATTTGAAAACTATTTGCCATCCTGGTTCCTTGTAATCCAAAATATTCTAGTGTGGACTTCCTACAATTAAGTACATTTTTCAATACAACAACAATATCAACATGAAAATTAAGTAACCAACACTGATACTTTATATACAATCCTCAAACCTCAGACTCCAGTCAAGTTTAACCAATCATTGTCCAAATAATTTTCTTTACCAAAAGAGTACAATTCAGAATTATGTGTTGCATTTAGCTGTCATGTCTCTTCTAGCTTGGACCATTTTCTCAGTCTTTCCTTAAAAATGTTTTCATGGCCTTAACTTTTGAACATGATAAGAGTGTTATTTTGCAGAATGTCACTCAGTTTGGTTTTGTCTGATGTTTCCTCATGATTAGATTCAATTTATACACCTTTGACAAAAGTACCACAAAACTGACGGTACAGTCTTTCTTATCATTCCATTCTATAAAATGATGTAGAAGTTTTGATCTGCTCATTACTGCTGATATTCCCTTTGATCTTTTGATTAAGGTAATGTTTGTCAGGATATCCATTCATTGTCAAATTACTCTTTTTACTTCATAATTAGTAAGTATTTTGGCAGTTGACTTGTGAAGCTAGATAAATATTCTTTTTCTCAGAAGCTTTCAATTATTCATTCATCAGAATGGACTATTTTATTCAATGGGGTATAATCCATTTGAGTAATTTTTTATTGGTATTTTTGCCCAAGATTTGACCATTGGGAGCTTCTTGAAGCTCACTCCTGTGTTCCTTTTTGACATGGCGCCCTCCCTCTTGGAGGACTTCCTTGTTTTCCAGCACAGCAAAATCTTTCAAGCATATCTTAACTTTTCCTTCCCCATCCCTGGAATCAGATATTTCTCTTAGGAACCCTTGTTCCTTTAAGTGGAAAATGCTATCCAGAATCTAATCTAATCTAATCCAATCTAATCTAATCTAATCTAATCCAATCCAATCCAATCCAATCTAATCTAATCTAATCTAATCTAATCTAATCTAATCTAATCTAATGCTTTGGAGGATTTTCACTGGTACTGATAGAGTCAGGAAGCAGCCAAATGCCTAGGCAGATAGAAGCAGGTCCCCAGTGAAACCCCATCTCTAAGCCGAAGACAGTTTAAAGCCTGAAAGCCAAGCAAAGGGTTAAATCACTGGACTGGATTGAGAACATATCTTCCTCTTTGGCGTGCTTTCCTCGGGTTGGTCCCCACCGTTGACCTATTTCACATATATACCTACCCTTTTCTAATTGGTTTTCTACACTGTTGTGCCTGTCTTCAAATTATATGTTTACTTTAATCTTTTTTGTATATTCACAAACCAATCAGAATGCACTCCCTATTCTGAGTCCATAAAAGGCCCCAGACCCAGCTATACAGGGGAACTTTCCCACCTTTGGTTAGGGAGACCAAACCCACGTTTGCTGTCAGCTGAAAGCCGTTTTCATTGCTCAGCAAAATTCTTCTCCACCCTCATCACCCTTCAATGTCCAGCATAACCTCATTCTTCTTGGGCAGGGTACAAGAGCTTGGGAACTGCCAAACGTGGGTACAAGTTATAATACCTGTGAGCTGGGGCATGCCAGCATGGATGAGTGAACCCTGGGGCATTGCTGGCCAGGGTTCCCTGGCTTGCAATGTGACCAAGAAGAAAAAATCCTACATCAGTACCATGTCTTCTAAGTGCAGAGAACTAAGGAATATGTGTACATATGCACACATATGTGCATGTATAACTATATTTGATTCTATTTCTATTTTTATATATTGAAAAACCAGTAGTTCACTGATACCTTTGATTCTAGACCAACATCACAGGGTTAAATATAATTTTATCCCTTTTTATATCTGTGATTTTGTTTTCTGACAGTGAGGGATTTGTGTGTTTATATGTATTTATTTCATCTTTCCCCCGGTATGTAACCTGTCTCCCATGCACATGTCCACCTCATTCTACTTGGCTCTGACATCCTTCTGTTTGGGGATGCCCTCTTTCCTCTACTCATGGTTAACCCCCTGTACTTCTCTGTGTCACTGAACCTGTCAACCCTACCTGGGCCCTGAAATTCTTTCCAGGACAATTTTCCACTCCATATAGATTCCTTCCTCATTCCATCTGGGTTTTGATTCTCTACATTGGGCCTCTGCTTTCCACTCCCATCAAGAGTACATCCACCTTGCTCTAAGCTACCTAAGCAGTTTAGTGCTGAATTTTTCTTGAAGGGAAAGGGATAAGCGTAGGGAAAGCTCCAGAGAGGGCTTTTGCTAGAAGAAATAGATGTGAGTGTTGTCAGTATATAGAATGTTTATGGTTGAAATCATTCACTTCTTATAGCTTGTGATCACATCTCCTCCCCCATATGGTCATTAACACCCTGGTCCTCACAACCTCAGGGCCTGTAGCTGGTTGGAAACATCCATGAACTTGCAAAGTCTCAGCTGTTGTCTTATTTCTCTCTTCTCTCTAACACCTGGGGATTTCCTTTTTTTCATTTTGTATTTGGACGTGTATTTACAATTTTTGGTTAGATTGTATCCAGCCTGTCTATGTGTTTATAATGAGAAAAATGATTATTTGAACCAGTTTATTCCACCATGTTGCCCAGACATCCCTTTGACACAGTTTTTAAACATTTTTCTGTCAGATTTATGTGATCACTTTTTGAACTATATCAATCAAAGGAAAGTAGCAGATGATGACAGATGTTTGTATTTAGTATTTATTTATCAAAAATATTTCCAGCAGGTACTATATTTAGTGCAGTTGTCAAAAAAGTAATTTAGCTTGAAGCATTTCCTCTTAAAATGTAACAACATGGTGTATTATATTAATGGCATGTCTCTCATTATAGTTTATGAATCAGTATGAGATAAAACTATGAAGTATTGAAATAACAGGAGGGCCCCACTTCCATGTTCAGGCTTTTCCCCAGGCAATGTCACCATGGAAAAGAGGAACCAAAGAGAAGAGGAAACTGAATTCTTAAGGTTTAAGTTTCAGAATCTGTTGTGTAAATTTGAGGGAGACAGAGAAGTAATTATATTCTATGATGGCTGCTAATTCCTCCTAATAGAAAGGAGTGAAATCTCTCTGTGACTGAATTTTTGAGAGGTGACAGCTACTGAAAGTGGTTGTTGAGTCAGAGTGAGAGTCCATCCTCTTCATGAGCAAGCACCATCCTTCACCAGTGTGAGCAATGTGGTGGTCAATCAGATCTTCCATAGTTAGGGGTTCTCCACCTGGCCTTCCTGATGCTATGTTGTGAGGAAAACATCAACTCCTCTTTCAATGATCCAGGACCACTAACAGACTGGCTTTAACTATCTCACCAAGGAAATGGAGCCATGTCTCCTGCATACATGTTTCTTTAGTTAATACACTACACGAGGCAGCCACATCTAGGATGCACAGTGCACCTGGGAGATTCCTTTATTAGTTGGAATATGTTGGCAATTTTGCTATAACTTTGTTGTCTCCACATATAAATTATTTGTATATTTTGTAATGATGATAGCAAAGCAGATACCATAGAGCATGATATACCAACAAACTCAGTGTATTATAATAATTTTCTGACACATGAAAATAGTGTCTTTTTCTAACAGTGTTGTTATTTGTCTTCTTCTGAAAGAACACTCAATAAGTGAAAGACCTTTTTAATATAATATCTAAATAATGAGGTTTTCTTGCTTTTCCCACTGATGTTCTGATTGATTAGTATCTTAAAATAAAATAAAAAGTAGAAAACCTGTTTAGTATTAATGTCATGGCTAATTTGATATTTTATATTTTAGTTTATATTATTGCCATTTTTTACTAAGTTCCCAATTTAAATTCATAAGTACCTTCATTATGACATGGTTCACTTTGTAATAATCTATATAAACTTACTATTAATTATCCACAAAGTAGGTACTAGACAGATAAATTCACTAATAATTTTAAAGATGATACTTATGTAGTTACACAAATTGCTTTTTAATAAGGCATATTTCATCAGTATAAAAATTAACTGTATTATAATTTAGTTGTTTGACATATGTTTTATTTTTAAAAGCTGCAAGTTCTAAGATAAAATGTTAACTTTTTGAAAAATTATGTTTATAATATTAGAAGAATATTATGGCCTTTCTGTGTGGTCCACAGACCAACAGCATTGGTATCCTGGGAACTTGTTAGAAATACAGACTCTCAGGCCCTAAAACATAAACTGCATTTTAACAACATATCATGTGATTTGCATGCACATTAATATTTGAGGAGCACAGTTCTAGATGACATATGTAATTTGGAGAATTATATGAAAATTATACATACAACTGTAAAAATTTACAGTTGACACTTGACAATGTAATAACAATAAACATAGCCATGGAGTATGATACTGAATGGACATCAACATATAAGGAATTGTAAAACTTGCAGTTGTTTTCTAAAATGTGGTATGACTTCTGTTGAAATATTGAAGCATATTCACAGTAATAATTTAAGACATATTTCTAAATACTTTTGTAGTTTTTAGTATTTGTTTCTTTTCCAATATTGGTTCTCACTGAAGAATGTTGCATCTTAAAACTTTAAACTATTAAAAAATTAAAGTCAATAATATCTAATAAAAGGTTTCTGTCTAGTCATTTTATTTTTTAATACTTAAGTTCTGGGATACATGTGCAGAATGTGCAGGTTTGTTACATAGGTATACATGTGCCATGGTGATTTGCTGCACCCATCAACCTGTCATCAACATTAGGTATTTCTCCTAATGCCATCCCTCCCCTTGGCCCCCACCCCCAGACAGGACCCAGGGTGTGATGTTCCCCTCCCTGTGCCCGTATGTTCTCATTGTTCAACTCCCACTTATGAGTGAAAACATGCAGTGTTTGGTTTTCTGTTGCTGTGTTAATTTGCTGAGAATGATGGTTTCCAGCTTCATCCATGTCTCTGCAAAAGACATGAATTCATCTTTTTTATGTCTGCATAGTATTCCATGGTGTATATGTGCCACATTTTCTTTATCCAGTCTATCATTGATGGGCATTTGGATTGGCTCCAAGTCTTTGCTATTGTGAATAGTGCCACAATAAACATATGTGTGCATGTATCTTTATACTAGAATGATTTATAATCCTTTGGGTATATACCCAGTAATGGGATTGCTAAATCAAATGGGATTTCTAATCTAGATTCTTGAGAAATCACCACACTGTCTTCCACAATGGTTGAACTAATTTACACTCCCACCAACAGTGTAAAAGCATTCCTATTTCTCCACATCCTCTCCAGCATCTGTTGTTTCCTGACTTTTTAATGATCACCATTCTAACTGGTGTGAGATGGTATCTCATTGTGGTTTTGATTTGCATTTCTCTAATGACCGTGATGATGAGCTTTTTTTCATGTTTGTTGGCCACATAAATGTCTTCTTTTGAAAGATGTCTGACCATATATTTCGCCCACTTTTTGATGAGGTTGTTTGTTTTCTCTTGTAAAGTTGTTTAAGCTTCTTGTAGATTCTGGATATTAGCCCTTTGTCAGATGAGTAGATTGCAAAAATTTTATCCCATTCTGTAGGTTGCCTGTTCACTCTGATGGTAGTTTCTTTTGCTTTGCAGAAGCCCTTTAGTTTAATTAGATCCCATTTGTCAATTTTTACTTTTGTTGCCATTGCTTTTAGTGTTTTAGTCATGAAGTCTTTGCCCATGCCTATGTCCTGAATGGTGTTGCCTAGATTTTCTCCTAAGGTTTTTATGGTTTTAGGTCTTATGTTTAAATCTTTAATCCATCTTGAGTTTTGTACAAGGTGTAAGGATGGGATCCAGTTTCAGTTTTCTGCACATGGTTAGCCAGTTTTCCCAACACCATTTATTAAATAGGGAATGTTTTCACCATTGCTTGTTTTAGTCAGGATTTTGTCAAAAATTAGATGGTTGTAGATGTGTGGCATTATTTCTGAGGCCTCTGTTCTGAACTTTTGGTCTATATATCTGTTTTTGGTATCACTACCAAGCTGTTGTGGTTACTGTAGGCTTGTAGTATAGTTTGAAGTCAGGTAGCCTGATGACTCCAGCTTTGTTCTTTTGCTTAGGATTGTGTTGGCTATGTGGGCTCTTTTTGGTTCCGCATGAAATTTAAAGTAGTTTTCTCTAATTCTGTGAAGAAAGTCAATGGTAGCTTGCTGGGGATAGCATTGAATCTATAGATTACTTTGGGCAGTTTGGCCATTTTCACGATATTGATTCTTCCTATCCATTAGCACAAAATATTTTTCCATTTGTTTGTGTCTGCTCTTATTTCCTTGAGCAGTGGTTTGTAGTTCTCCTTGAAGAGGTCCTTCACATCCCTTGTAAGTTGTATTCCTAGGTATTTTTTTCTCTTTGTAGCAACTGTGAATGGGAGCTCAGTCATTATTTGGCTCTTTTGTCTATTATTGGTGTATGGGTATGCTTGTGATTTTTGCACATCGATTTCGTATGCTGAGACCATGCTGTTATTGCTTATCAGCTTAAGGAGTTTTTGGACTGAGACGATGGGGTTTTCTAAATATACAATCATGTCATCTGCAAACAGAGATAATTTGACTTTCTCTCTTCCTATTTGAATACGGTTTATTTCTTTCTCTTGCCTGATTGCCTGGCCAGAGCTTCCAACACTATGTTGAATAGGAGTGGTGAGAGAGGGCATCCTTGTCATGTGCTGGTTTTCAAAGGGAATGCTTCCAGCTTTTGCTCGTTCAGTATGATATTGGCTGTGCATTTGTCCTAAATAGCTCTTTTTATTTTGAGATACATTCCATCAATACCTAGTTTATCGAGTGTTTTTTAGCATGAAGATGTGTTGAATTTTATCAAAGGCCTTTTCTGTATTTATTGAGATAATCAAGTGGTTTTTGTCATTGGTTCAGTTTATGTGATGGACTACATTTATTGATTGGCATATGTTGAAACAGCCTTGCATTCCAGGGATGAAGCCAACCTGATCGTGGTGGATAAACATTTTAACGTGCTGCTGGATTCGGTTTGCCAGTATTTTATTGAGGTTTTCACATTGATGTTCATCAGGGATATTGACCTGAAATTTTCTTTTTTTGTTGTTGCTGTGTCTCTGCCAGGTTTTGGTATCAGAATGATGCTGGCCTCATAAAACAAGTTAGGGAGGAGTCCTTCTTTTTCTATTGCTTGGAATAGTTTCAGAAGGAATGGTACTAGCTCCTCTTTGTACCTCTGGTAGAATTTGGCTGTGAATCTGTCTGGTCCTGGGCTTTTTTTGGTTGGTAGGCTTTTAATTACTGCCTCAATTTCAGAACTTGTTATTGGTCTATTCAGGGATTCAACTTTTTCCTGGTGTAGTCTCCGGAGGGTGTATGTGTCCAGGAATTTACCCATTTATTTTAGATTTTCTAATTTATTTGAGTAGATGTGTTTATAATATTATCTGGTGGTAGTTTGCCCTTCTGTGGGATCAGTGGTGATATCCCCTATATCATTTTTTATCGTGTCTATTTAATTCTTCTCTCTTTTCTCCTTTATTAGTCTGGCTAGCAGTCTATCTATTTTGTTAACCTTTTCAAAAAAACCAGCTCCTGGATTCATTGATTTTTTGAAGGGTTTTTCCTTCAGTTCTGCTCTGATCTTAGTTATTTCTTGTCTTCTGCTAGCTTTTGAATTTGTTTGCTCTTGCTTCTCTAGTTCTTACAACTGTGATGTTAGGGTGTCAATTTTAGATCTTTCCCGCTTTCTCCTGTGGGCATTTGGTGCTATATATTTCCCTGTAAACATTGCTTTAGCTGTGTCCCAGAGACTCTGGTACATTGTGTCTTTGTTCTCACTGGTTTCAAATAACTTATTTATTTCTCCTTTAATTTCGTTATTTACTCAGTAGTCATTCAGGAGCAGATTGGTCAGTTTCCATGTAGTTGTGTGGTTTTGAGTGAGTTTCTTAATCCTGCTTTGTAATTTGATTACACTGTGATCTGAGGACTGTTTTTTATGATTTCTGTTCTTTTGTATTTGCTGAGGAGTGTTTTACTTCCAATTATGTGGTCAATTTTAGAATAAGTGTGATGTGGTGCTGAGAAGAATGTATATTCTGTTGATTTGGGGTGAAGAGTTCTGTAGATGTCTATTAGGTCCACTTGGTCCAGAGCTGAGTTCAAGTCCTGAATATCCGCGTTAATCTTCTGTCTTGTTGATTTGTCTAATATTGACAGTGGGGTGCTAAAGTCTCTCACTATTACTGTGTCGGAGTCTAAGTCTCCTTGTAGGTCTCTAAAAACTTTCCTCTACTTGATCAATTCAGCAATTGATACTTATGTATACTTCGCAAAGTTCTCGTGCTGTGTTTTTCGGTTCCATCAGGTCATTTATGTTCTTCTCTAAACTTGTTATTCTAGTTGGCAGTTCCAGTAACTTTTATCAAGGTTCTTAGCTTCCTTGCATTGGGTTAGAACGTGCTCCTTTAGCTCAGAGGAGTTTGTTATTATCCACCTTCTGAAGCCTACTTCTGTCAATTCATCAAACTTATTCTCTGTCCAGTTTTGTTCCCTTGTTGGTGAGGAGTTGTGGTCCTTTGGAGAAGTGGCATTCTGGTTTTTGGAATTTTCACATTTTTGCGCTAGTTTTTCCTGACCTTTGTTGATTTGTCTACCTTTGGTCTTTGATGTTGGTGACCTTCAGATGTGGTTTTAGAGTGGTGATTTTTTTTGTTGATGTTGATGCTATTGCTTCCTGCTTGTTAGTTTTCCTTCTAACAGTCAGGCTTCTCTTCCGCAGTCAGCTGGAGTTTGCTGGGGGTCTACTCCAGACCTTGTTTTCCTGGGTTCTGTTTTCCTGCAGCTGAGGCTGTAGAACAGCAAAGATTGCCGACTGCTTCTCCCTCTGGAAGCCTCATTCCAGAGGTGCACCTGTCAGATGCCAGCTGGAGCTCTCCTCTATGAGGTGTTTGTCGACCCCTGCTGGGAGCTGTCTCCCTGTCAGGAGGCTTGGGGGTCAGGGACCCACTTAAGGAGGCAGTCTGTCCTTTAGCAGAGCTTGAGCACTGTGCTGGGAAGTTTGCTGTTCTCTTCAGAGCCAGCAGGCAGGAACGTTGAAGTCTGCTGAAGCTGTGTCCACAACCACCCCTTCCCCCAGGTGCTGTGTCCCAGGGAGATGGGAGTTTGATGTATAAGCCCCTGACTGGGCCAGCTGCCTTTCTTTCAGGGATGCCCTGCCCATAGAGGAGGAATCCAGAGAGGCAGTCTGGCTAGACAGGCTTTGTGGCCCTGAGGTGGGCTCTGCACAGTTTGAACTTCCCAGTGGCTTTGTTTACACTGCAAGGGGACAACTGTCTACTCAAGCCTCAGTAATGGTGGACGCCCATCCCCCGACCAAGTTTGAGTGTCCCAGGTCAACTTCGGACTGCTGTGCTGGCAGCGAGAATTTCAAGCCAGTGGATCATAGCTTGTTGGGCTCCATGGAGGTGGAATCCGCTGAGCAAGACCACTCGGCTACCTGGCTTCAGCCCCCTTTCCAGGGGAGTGAATGGTTCTGTCTCACTGGCATTCAAGGCACCACTGGGGTATGAAAAAAAACTCCTGCAGCTAGTTCAGTGTCTGCCCAAATGGCCGTCCAGTTTTGTGCTTGAAACCCAGGGCCCTGGTGGTGTAGGCACCTGAGGGAATCTCCTGGTCTGCGGGTTGCAAAGACAGTGGGAAAAGCATAGTATCTGGGCTGGATAGTTTTGTCCCTCATGGCACATTCCCTCATGGCTTCCCTTGGCTAGAGGAGGGAATTCCCTAACCCTTTGTGCTTCTCGGGTGAGGCAATGCCCAACTTGCTTCTGCTTGCCTTCAGTGGGCTGCACCCACTGTCTAACCACTCCAAATGAGATAAGCCAGGTACCTCAGTTGGAAATGCAGAAATCACCCACCTTCTGCGTTGGTCTCGCTGGGAGCTGCAGACTTGAACTCTTCTTATTCGGCCATCTTGCCCAGGAATCTCTAGTCATCTTTTCTATAAAAATGGAGATACAGGAACAAGCAAACATTAAAACAACCACAGAGAATTTTGTTTCCATGAAAACAAAAGAAATAAGTATTTTATACAAACTATTATATCCTAATGACTTGGTTCTTAATTCTCAATTTTCTTTTACCTTAAGTTCATTACCTGATTTGTGTAATTTATATAAAATAAATTTGTTATTTTTATTAATGTGAAAACAATAATACATTCTTCTAAAAATCTCTTTACCTGAAGAAGGAATACTTCATTTTATATTTACCTGCAGATGCCATAAGCACTAAAAATGGCCCTAGAAAACCAGTTAGTCATAGTTATGAAAAAAAAAAAAATCGCTGACATGGGTATGGCCAGATTAGACTCAGCTTGCAATCTCCTATCGGTCTTACATGTCATTTAATAACATTAATTTCATTCACTAGTTAACATGATGATGATGCTATTTTAGTGCTTTGGGACTGTTAATACAATTATTTCTAAGACAGTTACTCTGCCTTTTTGTGATGTCTTGCCTTTCTGTGATTCACACTTATAAAAATCAGTTTTTCTGAAATCAATTACGTTAAACAAGATTCTAATTAATTTCTGCAATGACTTAGGTCTTTTTAATGTGGTATTTATGTATGTGTTTTTGCTTTGTTTTTTGGTTTTATTTCAGAAACTTCGCTTCTGAGGAATTGGGTCATTTTTTTCTCCAGGTGCTTTTGAAAATCATGCTGAGTATTTTAATGTCAAGCTACACATTTTATAAAGGAGTGTGCATACAGCCTTTCTTACGCTTACTAAGAAATATGAATAAAATGAGAAAAGGCTTTTTAAAAACCTTAATAAGTGGAGTGCAGATTTATCACGGGGGAACCTGCTTCACTGGAATACAGCGATATATGTCCATTGGTCAGTTTCATTCACATGAGGCAAACTCCATTACTTGCTGTGAGCAAGAAAAAGGTTACCTGACCCAACTGAAGAGTATTAGCTTTTTTGTTCAGCTATGAAAAAATTGCTTTGCCACTTAGGTCAGCATCATGATGTAAATCTTAATGAAAGTTTCTGAGATGTGAGAGTAAATCAAGCTGTTTGGCCACCTTGATGCTCTCTTAATCTGCCTCTTTCTTGCTTTATTTCCTTCAGTCAGGTTTAGAGACCACAGAACTCAAGGCAGACCCATTTACAGAGCAATCACCACTCTAGCCAGCCATCCTGGCCCTTCCAGCACCCAAGGCTGAGGATAACTGAGATCCATGGATTAGTACTGTCTTTTATGGAGTAAAAGAAAAGAAATCCAAATTGTCCTTTCGTTTGAGGAATTAAAAAAACCCTGTCATTTATTTGGGAGCCTATGTCTCTATTGCACAATGAATAATTGAGTGAGATTGTTATTATAAGACAAAAGTTATCTGAATTATTTTAATGGATTAGTATGGAACACAAAGCTACTAAACAAACTAGTTTGATTATTTTCCCAATTTCTGTGATCTATATGGGCATAGTTATTGAATTAGACTGTGCTTTCTATTATAAAAATGAATTATTTTAAAATGCAATAAAGCACTCAAATAATCTAAGTGAAATTCAAACAATTTTGGAAAGAATACACTGTAATTGAAGTCATGTATTCATTCACTCAATAATATATTTGACAACTACTTACTAAATGCCCATTCAATTGGTATAAATCTGTCAAGTCTTTATTTTGGTCCCAGGGACATTGTGATGAATAAGACATACAAGATGCTTACTCTCACAAACAGTATGTGACAATGGGAGGAGAGAAATAAGAAATAAACAAGACAATTTTACATAGTGGTAAATGCCATGAAAAAAAATAAAACCAGATTATATAAAGGAATGACTTGTTGGGGGAGATTTAAAAATTTAATTGGATGGTCAGAGAAAGCCTCATTGGTTAAGCTATTCTTTCCAAAAAGCATCAACTTTAGGACTATATAGGGTAGAGAATTCTGGACAGAGGACTTATCAAGTGCAAAGGCTTTAAGGTAAGAATTAACTTCAAGGAAGAATAATGGGTGTTCAGAAGAGAAGAGAGAAAGTTCTAGGAGATGAAGTTGGAGGTATATTATGTAGAAGCATTAGAAATGACCTGGCTTGATACTATGAAATCAGTGCAAATTACTCCTAAGGCTGCTCTAGATAAAAAGCACAAGTGGTCAAAGTGAGGTGGAGAATGCTGCATAGACTGAAGTAAAGTAGAGATGGTATTGTTATGGACTGAATTGTATCCCTCTCAAATTCATCTGTAAAAGCTCTAACATCCTATGTGACTGTACTGGAGACAGGACCTTTAGGGAGGTAACTATGGTTAAATGAAATCACAACTGTGGAGCTCTGATTCAATAGAACTGGTGCCCTTATAGGAACAAGAAGAGACATCAAATATCTTCACCCTCCCACCCCTGAGTGAGGACACAGCAAGAAGGTGGTCATCTCCAAGCCAGAAAGAGAGCCCTCACCAGAACATAACCATGTAGATTTCAAACTCTAGTCTGAAGAACTGTGCAACGTAAGCTTCTGTTGTGACTCAGTCTACGGTATTTTGTTATAGCAGCACAAGCTGACTAATACTAATATTGAAAGCAGTGGACTAGGTAAAAGGGCTTGTGTAAATAGAGAGGAATTTGTGTAAATAGAGAAAATAAAAAGGCTGAATCCCAGAGTAATCAATATTTAGAGGTATGGAGAGAATTTGGGGCCAGAATAAAAATTGTAGAAGATTTAAAAATCTAGAGAGTGTGATGTTGTAAAATTCAAGAAAGTTACAAGTAAGAAGGAGTAGTTGATTATGTGTGAAGCAGCTGAAGGTTGACCCAAGGTAAGTACTTGGAGACTGTTTATAAGGTGGCAATAGTAGAATCAATGGAACAGTGGCAACATCCCCACATGGGGCATGTTAAAGAAAGAACAATATATTAGGAAGAACAGCAATGACCACTGATAAATCTTTTCAGAATTGTTATGAAGGGAAGTAGAGAATAAGAAGACATCAGGAGAGGAGCAGGAGGGCAAAGTTTTTTTCAAAGATGAGGAAAAATTAAAAAATGTTTGTATGCTGATGGTAGAAGCTGATGATTAGAAGAAGGATGAGATAATTGCTAAGTGACTTCCTCTAGAAGATGAAAGGAGATGGAGTCCACAACACAAGGGAAAGCCCAAACCTTGGGTAAAAGACAGGTCATAATTCCATCTATTTCATGAGGAGGGACAGCAGACAATATTAAACAGATGCAGAAAGCCTAGTAGATTTGGTGGTGAGAAGATAAGACAGTTCCAATGTGAGTCTATTCTTAATGAAATATGAGGCAAGATAATACGTTGCAAGTCAAGAGGCAGAGTAGGTGGGGGAAAGTTGAATATCTAAGGAGAGAGGAAAAGCATGAAAGTCATTTTAGGAAGGGAGGGAGTACATTTACAAGGGAAGTTTGATGTTTAAGCATACTTGATGTCTTTTTGTAGGGTGTGGTTACACATTTACATTAAGGGAAGTCACTATTGTGTATTTTTCTCTAACTCTAATTAGTTGCATGGGTACTTGTAAGAAGTGGACAGATAATTGAGTTAATATAGAGATCCATTTTACATTGTAAACCCAACAGGGAGAGTGCATCAAGGGAGTTGAGGGTGTTCTAAGGGACTGTTGGATTATGGACTGCAAAATAGGTAAGGAAGGAAATCCAGGCATCAGGAAGGTGTAAGGTAAATGACTTGGGGGTCTCGAGTATAGTTCAAGAAAGCCTTTCCGACATATAAATGTCTTAGTATTTGGCTAGAAAAATAATCATATATACAGGTATTTGACATAGCATTTTAAAAATAGAAAACTCCATCTTCGATCTTAATACTACACACAAAGAGTTAAGAAGAGGAATGGCAATATAAAACGAGTGGGTCTAAATTAATTTATATTTAATTTTGGAATATCATCAGATAAATGCAATCTTTTACAAGTATAGAGATATATTTGGACATCAGCTAAATCCTCATTATAAAGATGAAGAAACTGAAATACATAGAAATCATATGTTGTTCTTAAGTTCATGTAGCAGATTTAAGATATCAGAACTATGATGAATTTTGTGCATCCTAACATATTGTAAGACTATTTTTATATCTATTTCTCTAATAGAAGTTTACTTTCTGCCCTAGGTGGGTGTTCTGATCAGCAGAGCAGCTCTTCCTTATACAGTAATTCAGGTCCTCAGGCTCCTTCCATCTGTGCCTTCACCATTGCCTATGACCTCGTTGTCATCTCCATTTAGCATGCAGGGGCACCACCGGAGGTTTTTATCTGACAGGCCTGCTAAATAGCACGTATCACTTCTGCTCACATTCACTGAATAGAACTTGGTTACATGGATCCACTTAGATACAGGATAGGCTAGAAAATATAACCTTGCTATGTGCACGAAAGAGCAGAAGAAAGTTTTATACACAGATAGCTGTCTCTTTCATAGCCCCTGGCTACCAAAAACTTGTGCAGTCTTTCTCCTCACACAGTGAACACACGATACACTCTCCAAAGGGAAAGAATCCAAGGTTTGTCCAGTTACATCATTATGCCAAAAGTTAGGATCTCTGGGTATTTGTTCTCTATAAGATCCAGATATACTTCTTCATGGTACGACAACCAGTGAACTAAAAAATAGGTTTTTTACCTTTCCCAAACATACCCCCAATGCACAATGGTGGAACAGGGATAATTTAACTGCAATGAGGACTCAGACACAGGAGGACTAGGAAACAATGTCGGTGGCTGGCACATACCTAGGATGGAATCCTGCTCACCAGGCATGATGACTATTTCCCCTGGCAGTGGAGACACTTTCTTCTTTCTTTCTTTCTTTCTTTATTTTTTTGAGATGGAGTCTCGCTCTGTCGCCCAGGTTGGAGTGGAGAAACGTGATCTCGGCTCACTGCAAGCTTCGCACCCAACACCCCCCAGCCGGATTCACGCCATTCTCCTGCCTCAGCCTCCCGAGTAGCTAGGACTACAGATGCCGGCCACCACGCTTGGCTAATTTTTTGTATTTTCAGTAGAGACGGGGTTTCACCGTGTTAGCCGGGATGGTTTCAATCTCCTGACCTCGTGATCCGCCCGCCTGGGCCTCCCAAAGTGCTGGGATTACAGGCATGAGCCAACGCACCCGGCCTGAGACTTTCTTAAATAGACACTGACTCTGCTTTCTGAAAGGGACTCTTCTGTCTGGTGTTCTCCTTGCCCCCTGGCTCTACATCTGAAAGACACTATTTTGATCATTGTTTTCCATGGCCATAATGGAGGTGGGTTTTGAAGACTCTGACTCCAGTATAGGCTTGGAGGCTATTCAGCTTTCACAGCCTCCTTCCTGCCCATGAAATGTTGAGAACATAAGGGTTGTTTTAAGACTTAGACATTCAAAGCCTTCCCATCTGCTTTTTTAGGTTCAGAATATAATTCTGTCAAGAACTCACTGGACTTATAATCTATTTTCTTTCTTTGCTTAAAACTATAACCTACTTATATTCTCAAATCCACTTACTTATTTGCTTTCCTGCTCCTAGATCTCTCTTTCTCTTAACCAGTGGAGGCTATCTTGAGGTCATATGAAATAATACATGATAACAATATTTAACAAAGAACTGAATCTTAACAAAGAACTGAATCTTTTTGCATAACCAAGAAGAGTTAACAAGCTTCTAGTAGCCTAAAACGAAACCATTTCCCCAAATTTATCAATTATACTTGGGCCATGGAAGTTGAATTATTCAACCCTGTAATTTTAATCTCTGCCCTCTCTCTATCCACTTTAATTTCTGCTTGAAACCATCCAATTTTGGCCTAATCTCATCTCTTTCTGGTAATCTTGCCAAATATGATCATTACTAACACACACTAAATAGTCTAATTTTTTCCAGTCTCTCCTGGGTTTTACTACAAACTCCATGGACGTTTGTTCTGCTGTCCGACTTTTTTTAGGCAATGGTTTTACCAAATGTGTTGGTATGGCAAAATCTCTAGGCAATGGTTTTACCAAATGTGTTGGCATGGCATGATCTCTAGTCTTCTAGTTTGCTGTATCTATTTTCTTGCTGCTTGGCCCCTGCTGTAATTTTTGTCACATTTCAAAGCTCTTAGCTGTGGCAGTACTTAATGTGGTGCCAATTTTTATATTAGCCAGAATAGATTAGGCCATGATAAAAACAATTTAGTAATTTAGCTACTAGAAATAAGTTTATTTCTTGTGAGTATTCCAGGTAGATAGTTGTTGGGGTGGCTCTCCCACATGAGGTCATTCAGGGACACAGGCTACTTTCATCACATGGCTGTCCCACCTCCTGTCACTTCCATTTACCTGGCCAAGAGAAGAGAACCTAAGGGAGTGCATCTGGTAGTTTTTTATGAGCCAGGCCTGGAAATAACACGCATCATGCCTGCTTATATTCTATTGGAAAAAGATAATCATTTTGCTACACCTAACTACAAGAAGGCTGGAAAGTACAATCTTGGATTTTTTTTTTTTTTTTAAAGAAAAAGAAGAGTAGATTTTGGTGGGCAGCTAAGAATTACTGCTACTTTACATACTTACTGAATCCAAATTATGATATTGAAGTTTAGGATTCAGGTTTTTGACAATGTTTTCAAGTGATAAAATTTTCAAGTTAAAAATTAGGGTTGAAGATGAATATATATTTAGAATTAGGAAAAGTAACAAATTACCAATTATAAAATGGTGACAACTAACAAAAAAAGTCACAAAACATAGCTAACATATATATCTTCTGTTTATGTATTACGTGTAAAATCTTCTGTTTATAATTTTACATCTCTGATTATATATGCACAATTAATTGCCTAATACAGCTATGGTAGGCTGCAATATGGTCCCCCCAAAATGTCCACATTCTAATCCTGGAGACTGTGACTGTTACTTTATACAATAAAAGGGGTTTTGCAGTTGTGATTAAATTAAGGATCTTGAGACGTGTTGTTTATCCTGGATTATCTGATTGGCCCAGTGTAATTACAAGGTTTTTATAGGAGGAAGGCATGAGGGCTAAAGATAACAGGGAGAGATGGGAGGGTGGAAACAGGGTCAAAGAGGAGATGAGCTGCTACTACTGGTTTTGAAGATGGAGGAAGGGGCCACAAACCAAGGAATAAATGCCTCTAGTAGCTGAAAAGGGCAAGAAAACACATTCTCCTCTAGCTTTTTCAGAGGAAAGCAGCCCTGAACACCTATTTTAAACTTTTGACGTTCAGAACTCTAAGATAATAAATTTGTGTTGTTGTAAGCCACTCAATTTTTAGTAATTTGGTAACAGCAGTAACAGGAAACTAATATGACACTTCTATAAAGATTTTTCCTACATTTTTTGACACATATACTTTGGTAACATCTTGTAACAATGTTTTAACAATATTTATAAATCTTTCATGTTTTTAAAAATATTTATAAATATTTCATAATATTTTAATAGAAAAATTACTCAGTTTTTCTTTTAGCCAAAAAATTAAAATTTGTTTTTTATTGGTAGTTGAGGTGCATACAATATGTGACTTCTCATAGATGTGCTATTTTCAATACTGCTATAATTTTGAGCTCTACAAAGATAAAGTTTCTGATAAATTTTACTTTGCATAAGTCCCACATTAAAAAGAGCTGCATGTATAATTAAATATTCTGTCTAATCAAGTATACTTCTAACAATACATAAATTCCATTTTGGTGAGGCATCAGTGAGACTCAGGTATTTTGCTTATAATTTTATATCTCTGATCATATGCATTTTACCAGAATAATTTCTGACTCTATACATTTTAAATCTTGTTTTCTTTCCATCACCTACACTTTTGGTGATGAGTGCTGTAAGACCTGCTTATTTGCTGCATGGCCTCTGGTCCTGCACCTCTGTGCCATAATATTGGGTGCATTAAGCTAAGTGACAGTGGTACTATTCTAGGCATTATTTCTCTAATGAAAAAAATTAGGCTATCCAACCATATGCAAACTAAAGCTTCTCCAACTCAACTTCTGTTGCAGGAAGTCAGGGATCCCGAATGGAGGGACCTGCCGAAGCCATGACAGAAGAACATAAATTGTGAAGATTTCATGGACATTTATCACTTCTGCAGTCAATACTCTTATAATTTCCTACGCCTGTCTTTACTTTAATCTCTTAATCCCATCATCTTCATAAACTGAGGATGTATGTCGCCTCAGGATCCTGTGATGATTGCGGTAACTGCACAAATTGTTTATAAAGCGTGTGTGTTTGAACCATATGAAATCTGGGCACCTTAAGAACAGGATAACAGTGATGTTCAGGGAACAAGGGAGATAACCTTAAAGTCTGGCTGCCTGTGGGTCAGGTGGAACCAAGCCATATTTCTCTTATTATTGAAAACGGGTAAGAGAAATATCACTGAATTTTTTTCCCCAGTAAGGAATATTAATAATTAACAGCCCTGGGAAAAGAATGCATTCCGGGGGGGGGCCTCTAAAATGGCCGCTCTGGGGGGGTGGCTGCCTTATGCAGTTGTAGATAAGGGATGAAACACGCCCTGGCCTTCTGCAGCACCCCCAGGCTTGCTAGGATTAGGAAATTCCAGCCTGGCGAATTCTAGTCAGACCAGTTCTCTGCTCTTGAACCCTGTTTATCAATGACAATGCATGCAGAGTGGGACATGGGAGTTCATTAGTGATTCTAGTTTCGCCCTGACCTTGTGATCTCACCCTGACCTTCTGCCTTGTGATCTTTTGTTGCCTTTGAAGCAAGTGATCTCTGTGACCCACACCCTATTCATACACTCCCTCCCCTTTGAAAATTGCTAACAAAAAATTGCTGGTTTTGCAGCTCAGGGGGCATCACAGAACCTGCCAACATGTGATGTCTCCCCTGGACACCCAGCTTTAAAATTTCTCTTTTTTGTACTCTTTCCCTTTATTTCTCAGACTGGCCGACACTTAGGGAAAATAGAAGAGAACCTACGTTGAAATATCGGGGGTGGGTTCCCCTGATAAACTTCTCTGTAACTAGATCCTACAATCACCCATAATTAGTAAATCTAATGTTATCTGACACTGGATAATATGAGAGAAGGGAACTTGGAGAGACAAGAGTCAGTAGAAGAATTATGATTAAAATAGCTTATTTAGCAATTTTTATAAATATTAATACTAATGACTATGTGAACCCATTGCTGGGTACACTCCAAAAACCTCAAAGGGGGTCATGCAGGTGATGTGACCTTTATTAAGATCATGACCCTGATTCTTTTTGTTTGAATTTGTCTAGAATATATTCTTTTATTTCCACAATTTCTGAAATATATTGTTTTCTGTGGTTTCAGATACGACACTTTTATATAGCACAGAATTGGATTTGCTTTATGATCCAATGTAAAAGTCCTTTTCTCTTAATGATAACCTAGGCCTGTTTGTATTTATTTATATAAAATGTATGATTGGTTATAATTCAAGAATTTTATGAGTCTCAGTCTGTTTTTGTTTGAAAATAACTATGTGGTTATTTCTATTCGTTTTTAGCTTTTTTCTTCAGAAATTTTAATAATATGTATATTTTAGTCCATTTGCTATGTCTCTAATCCTTTTAAATTATGTTTTTGTTTCAACATCATTCTTTTCAATTTTCTTATTTTCATTTTCTATTTATCTTTCTGTGCTTTCATCAGAATCTCTTCTCTGTGCACTTTCCATTTGGCCTTCATTTTGTGATTGGTTTCCTTTGTATCTTCTACTTATTTTCTGAGTTCTGATAGCTCACATGTCATCTGCATTTATTGATCCACAGTCTTTTCCTGAGCTCATGTAACTTTTATGTTCTTGTTTTATAGATAGTCATTCTAACTCATTAAAAATATTTGGTCAAGATTTTTATCTGCTCTGTGGCAATATATCTGTAGTAGAGTGTTTTCATCATTTCTCTATCTCCAGTTATTTTTTTTTCTAATATCATTCTATAGAGCAAACCAGTGCTGTTTTTCTTTTTTATTGACAACTTACTTTTGAATGAATAAACTTTACCTTAATTAGCCATGTACATAAAGTTTGTATGTCCTAAGGACCATGTTATAAAATAGCAGAAAATCTCCTTCAAGCCCATGGTTTGGGTGTGAGGTTTTTTTATCCTTTACCTTTTAAAAATCCATTAGAAACAAATTGTTTTCACTAAAGTCCCTGTTATTACTCTCCCCCAGCATTTGGTTAGACCATTCATGCAAATATAGCTTGTCTGCAGGATTACTTTTATAACACTTCTTTCTATATTTATCAAGACAGAACTGGGTTCAGAGATGCTTCCACATCTTCAGCTAAGCGCATCCATTTTAGAACTGATGTTGCCAACAGGAATTTAGGGTTTGACTATCTGAGTGTGCCCCTTATACAGCCATTCTTAGCCAGCATTTTTTGAGTATTGCAATCATAGGTCTAGACCTGACCCACCGTCCCCAACAAAAACATTAATTGCTCTAGGGCACAACTTCTACCTGTTTTGTGGTTTGTAGTTTCAATAGTCTTCTAGATTTTCTTCAGAGATTTAATTTATGTTTCTTGATCTTGTTGGTCTCCTTGTTGCCTTTTCTTGATGAGATAGGATCTTCTATATTGCCTAGGCAGGTATCTAACTCCTGGGCTCAAGTGATCCTCCCACCTCAGCCTTCCAAGTAGGTGGGACTGTAGGTGTACACCACCATGCTCAGCTTTCTCCCTGTTGCTTTTGTGTAATTTTGAAATAAGTGGAAGCAACCAACTCTCCAGCAAAGTTTTTAGTAAGCCAGCCAGCATTTTTAAATTGGTTTTGTTTTACTGTCTTTTGATGAGTGCTCAGATTATATAGCCACAAAATTCAAAAGCTGTAATTTATAAGAAATCTGAAAGTGAATGTTATCAATCAAATCTATAGAATCCATATATAAACGTTCTTGAGAAAACTTAGCTTGGCTTATATGTATGTGTGTGTTTTAACAGCAACATTCACAAAATTCAATAAAGCATTAAAAACATTTGAATGCATACTTTTGTGTGGAAATCAAAGCTTTATGTCACACTTACTGACATCAAATTAACAATTTTAAAGAGTAGACAAGCATGACTATCCAAAATATCTGAAAAGTATTATATGAGTAGTACAAAATATGTGTTATTGGAGCATAGAGAAAGGGAGAGTGTAGTTGTTGAGATGAAATTGTGACATATGCTAATATTAGATAGTTTTTCATTCTGATAAGATAAATGCAAGAAGACTGATGGAGATAATGAAGGTGATACCAGTTTATTCTCTCTATATAAAAATGACAAGAAATTAAAGAATTAAATGCATATTCTGTAGTCTCTTCAATAAATCTTGACAAGCACTAGTACATTAGTTGCATAATAAAGAATTTGACTGATTTTTATCCCTGGTTCCTGAAAGAAAGACTAAATCCTTGGAATTTCCTCAATAATAGAAGTATCTTTGTTATGTATGAACACCTTGGATCACACCTGAATTTATACTAGGGAGATGAATCAGAATAGGGGCTGGTCACCAGAAAGACCAACTTAGTGACGAGAGGGTTTGGCCTTTGAGCCAGTCCAACTTTCAGGGAGGAGAGGGAGCCTAAAGATTAAGTTCAATCACATAGACAATGATTCACTCAATCATGCCTAAGTAGTGGATTAACCAAATAAAATATCTGGACACTGGAACTCAGTGAAGCTTCCTGGTTGGTGAACACATGGATAGACTTGAAGGGTGATATGCTCTGATTTCATGGGGATGGGACATGGAAGCACTGCATCTGGGAGTCTCCCAGGCCTTCCCTTGTATGTCTCTTCATTTGGCTGGTATCCTTTTAAATAAAGCTGTACTCATATGTATAGCAGTTTTGTGAGTTCTTTCAGTTCTTCTAGTGAATTGTGAAACCGGAAAGGGTTATGTAGCTTGTTGGTGAGAAGTGTGGGTGGTCTGGGGACCTCCAAAATGTAGCTGATGTCTTAAGTAAGGGCAGTCTCTTTGGGAACCATGCTCTTTAACCTGTGGTGTTTGTGCTAACTCTGGGTGGTTAGCATCAGAATTGTGTTGCAGTATATCTATTGGTGTTGTAATAATATCCCAAGTTCCAAAACAAGTCTAGGGAAACAAAGATAAATAAGACTCCCTATCTCCAAGGGCCTCACAGTTTAGGATGGAGAATTACACCCGTAAATTTTCATAAAAGAAATGTTTGCGACTCTGTATGTTTTAAGGCTATTATATATGTAATAGATTTCACAGAGTTCAAAAAATTGTAATAATTTAATAACATCTAAGAAAGGTTATTAGCATCTAAAGTGATACCATGGCTATGTAACTGAGGTGTTACTTTAATTTTGGTCAAGGTGGAGATTTATACTTTATTTTGTGAGCATCTTTTAAGGTATTACATTATTCTATAAAATGTGATTATGGAACATTAACTTTCATGCCTTTGGAAAGGAGAGCACTTGCTTTTTATTGGCATTGGGCTGTACCAAAAGAAATGGCCATTTTGTAGGTCAAATATGGTCAAGTATTGGCTATTACACTATTTCACATGAATCAACATAATTTTAAATACCTTTGCAATGCCCAGCATTGAGCACATAACAGTGTTCAAAAATACTTGCTGATGGATTTCATAACCATTAAAATTTGTTTTAGATCGGTACAATATCAATTAACTTTTAGTTATAAACTTCCACAAAGAGAACATTAAACAATTTTGAAGAAATGTTTTTAATAAATTGATTTTGTAGTGATATGGCCTTGAAACAGCAATGTTATTTTTCAAAAATATCTCTAGTAAAATGTGAAAAAATAAAAAATTACATACAAGTTTACATCACACACAATAAATACACTTTTGAAAATGAAAGTAAACCAAACACCTTGCTGTGTATCAATGTAGTTTCTAAGGGAAAGTGTGTTTATTCAATGATCGTAAACATTTTAGGGTTACTGTAAGTGTGGCACACAAGGCAATTTTATTGACTACTTACAGTATAGATCTGATTAGTTCTCAAACCAGATTTAGAATCAAATTCAGCTATTCCTTAAATTTCTTAAGGTAATTAGGTTTTTGATGGTAGAATTGCTGTGGTACAGCTAAGGTGAGGTTCTGGAGTGGGAAGTGTTTTAGAACCATCTGGAGGGCATTGGGTTATACATGCCAGTGCACATGACCTATGGCTTCTACATGTCTAAACAGCTTTACCTGCAATCTCTAACCCCTAATCAGCTATGTGGGAACATCAACATGTGTGCCAATACCAAAAAAACAACAGCAAAAAAAAACCCACCAAAAAAACCCCAGCATTTTGCTGTTGTCCAGAAAATCCTCATGATCGTCTTTTGATAAGGTACAAGTATGTATGCAGAAGATAATGGAATATTAGTCATTGAGAAAAGAAATATTCTGATGGAAAGAAGGAAAAAATGGCGATGTGGGAAAAAATAGAAAAAAATAAGCATTTTTTTATGGCTGGTGAATGCATTAATTGAAGAACTATTTATACAGGAATAAAATCATTTTGAAATAATCATATAACAACAAAAACTGCAGCTAAATATGGGGTATATTCATATACTCTGAGGATAGGAATTCAAATCCTCTTACCCCCACTCATAATAGTAAACCTCTCCCATTTTCTCCCTTGGGTACTAGAGAGGTGTGCTTACTCTTTCTCAGTGAAAATATTCAGTGTTAACAGTACATATTAGTTTGCTAGGGCAGCCATAACAAAACACAACAAACTTTGTGGCTTAAACAATATAAATATTTTCTTATAGTTCTGGACTCTAGAAGTCCAAGATCCAGGTATTGCTAGGCTTAATTTCTTCAGAGGCCTCTCTGCTTGGCTTGCTATGTCCTCACATGACCTTTCCTCTGTGTATGTACATCCCTGGTGTATCTTTCTGTGCCAAAATTTCCTCTTCTTATGAGGACACTAGTCAGATTGGATTAGGACCCACCCCAGTGACTCCATTTTAACTAAATCACCTGTTAAAATATTTTATCTCCAAGTACAGTTACGTTCTGCAATACTGTGAATTAAGGCTTTAATATATGAAGTTCAAGGGGACACAATTCGATCCATAACACAGTGAAACAAGTATACTTCATAGCATGCTAAAATTTATTTTGATTTATTAAATTCTAGTATGTGAGATAATTTGCTGTCAGAAGATAACATTGTTTACTAAGTTGATTCTAGAAAAGAAAAAAAATTGATTTTGTTGGAGAATTATAAGTAACAAAACTGAGAGATTTTCAGTTCCTCTTAAACGTAATAGTATGGTTGTTAATCATCTCATTTTTTCCTTCTTGAAACCTCATAGAACAAACAAACAAAATCAACAACATATGTTTTTTATGAATCAAGATGACCAAACTCAAAACTATTTGCAAAGGTATTGAAAACAACTTTGCTGACCTTAGGTCCACATAGGAGGTTGTGACGGCTCTGGACAAGAAAATTGAGCACAAGGGAGACTCAGCTGTAGCAGATCTCATACATTTACAGCAAATATTTAATTCCAGAAAGATAATGCCCTACCTGAGCATTATCTGAGATTGCGCAGGTCTGAGATGGCGCGGGTCGTGACGTCTTATGTTCATGGAGAAAGAGTATAGAAAGTTCCAGTAAGGGGGAAATAAAAAAGCCCTTCAAAAGAAAAACTATTTGCTTATGACTCCAACCTAGAAAGAAACCAAAAAGACCTGAGGGTTGGCAGTAGAAGTTTTCCAGAGCCAGGTTAGATTCTAAGAGGCAGTGGAAACATGTCTTTACAGAAGCACCATATAATGAAGAAACAGCCATTTGCTCAGAAGATTCTTAACAGGTGTAACTTGGAAAGTTATCCCGGCCCTTCTTAATATTTTTCTAACTCAAGGAAATTTTAACTTATTCAAGTAACAGTAAAGAAATATTTATGGTATTCATACAAAAATATTAAAATATGAAAAAGAGGTAGCATATTTTTTCTGCTAATTATAAAAATGTATCAGAAAATTGTTGAGTAAGGCAGATGAAAACTGTAGCCAACATAACAACATGAATCCAAAAAAGAAAATAATGGAGCCATAAAGAAAAATTCACATAACACAAGTACAAGATCTCAGGGAGGTGATGATATGACAAAAGGAAGGTCTGAAACTATAACTGGAAGAACTTGGCAGGGGAATTGAAAAAAAAGATAAAATTTTCAGAAATAGAGACTAATTACTAAGAACATAGGGGAAATAGAAACACACAAAGAGAAGACATAAATACAAAAAGAAAGAACAAAATGAAGTTAAAATAAAGAGATAAAAATGAATTATAGGAAAAATCATAGATATATAAATCAGCCAAAAGAGATCCAAAAACTGTATAACTTAAGTCCCGGAAAAAGAAAACCAAAACAATAGGATAGAACAACTATTTAAAACTATACCAAATACTTTCTTTAGACAAGCAAAATGACTTACATTTCAAATTGAGGGGCCAAATAAAAACTGGCCCAGAATGATCCACATAGAGACAGAATTACAAGACTTCAAAGATAAAGATTGGCCAGTAACATGCTACAAGTGTCCAATGAAAGAATATGCAAAGCTTATGGTTTTATATCCAATCAAGTTTACTTCAAGTATAAAGGCTACTGTAAAACAGCTTTGAATATGCAAAAACTTAAGAAATATTGTCCAAATAAATTGTTTTTGAAGAAAGCATTAGAGGGCAAACTTCAAGTAATCAACGGATAAAACTTGAGCAAAGGGACTCATAGTTATGGGATCTTCACATGTCTGAAAACATAGTAAATGTTCTGGTACATGAACATAGGTATATATTCTGGTTAAAACTTTTGGGTAGAGAGAATGCCCATCAATAATAGACTGGATAAAGAAAATGTGGTACATATACACCATGGAATACTTTGCAGCCATAAAAAAGGAATGAGATACGTCCTTTGCAAGGACATGAATTAAGCTGGAAGCCATCCTCAGCAAACTAACACAGGAACAGAAAACCAAACTCTGCATGTTCTCACTCATAAGTGGGAGCTGAACATGGGGAACAGATGGACACAGGGAGGGGAACAACACACACCAGGGCCTGTTGGGGGGTGGCAGGTGAGGGGAGGGAACTTAGAATATAGGTCAATAGGTGCAGCAAGCCGCCATGGCACATGTATACCTATGTAACAAACCTGCACGTTCTGCATATATATCCCAGAACTTAATGTAAAAAAAAAAAATGAAAAAAAATTAACCTGCAAAAAAAAAAAAAAACTTTTGGGTAAAGTGGTAGAATATGAAGATTAATAGATGGTAACTGTGGATGTATACTTAAAAGCTGTATTACCATCTAAAAAATTTTTGCTAATATACTTGAGCCCCTCTTGGCTTCAGAACATATTTGACAACCAAAGAATTCAGAATTTGATATGCTAATCACATCAAATAATCAGATCAATTTCCTAACTCTGACTATGTAGTCAGTATATGTAGGGAACCATTAATGCAGAGAAGCCATAGGGAGAGAGATCTTGTTTCAGCCGTGTAACTCTATGATCATATACAAGTCACCTAATTACCTTTGACTTGTTTCCTTATCTGTAAAAATACTATGAATTGGTTTTACTTATTGTGCTTTTCCTCAATATGCGTGTGTGGGGGGCGTGTAGGAAGGAAGAGAGAGGGAGAGAAAAGGAGAGAGAAATGGAGAGAAAGAGATAGATGTTTGTTTTTATATTTATGGGAAAAAAGTAAACCCCACTTAATAAAGAATGGGAAATTTTTAATTTTTGTTTAAAGCATGGAAATCATTTGCTCCATATTTCTTTTTTTTTAATTTTTATTTTAGCTTTGGGGTACATGTGAAGGTTTGCTACACAAACACAAGGTCACAAGGGTTTGTTTTACATATTATCAAGCTCAGTACCCAATAGTTATTATTTCTGCTCCTCTCCTTCCTTCCATCCGCCTCCCTCAAGTATGTCCAAGTGTCTGTTTTTTCCTTCTTTGTGTTCATAAATTCTTATCATTTGGCTCCTACTTATGAGGGAGAACAAGCAGTATTTGCTTTTCTGTTCCTGCATTAGTTTGCTAAGAATGATAGCCTCCAGCTCCATCCATATTTCTGCAAAAGATGTGATCTCATTCTTTTTTATGGATGAATAATATTCCATGGTGTACATGTACCACATTTCCTTCGGCCAGTCTGCCATTGATAGGCATTGAAGTTGAATCCATGTCTTTGCTATTGTGAACAGTGCTGCAATGAACATTCATGTGCACTTGTCTTTATGGTAGAATGTTTTATATGCCTCTGGGTATACAACCAGTAATGAGATTGCTGGGTTGAATGGTAGTTCTGCTTTTAGCTCTTTGAAGGATTGCCATACTTCTCAATTAAAATAGTTATTGCTTTATTTAGATTCTGTCTCTCCAACATTTAGCCCTTATGTTAATAAAATACATTTTTACAAAGCATTCTAATATATTAATTATACTTTAATTTTAATTTTGATTTTAATTACTTCCTTTTTCCTTCTTTCCTTAAGCTGGTTTTGCTGCTTATTTCTTAACTTTTGCACTTAAAGAAATTTTTCTTTATTTTCTTACTTTCCTATCCAGTAATAAATAGAAGTTTTTAAGACTCTGAATTTGCCCCTGAGTAAAGCTTTGGTTTAAGCTTTTGACCTTTGATACATAATTATTTAACTATTATGGAATTGCATTTTTTGTCTATTCACTCAAAAACCTTTTAAGAAAGTGATTTTAAGTTGTAAAAATGTATTCTAGACTTTTAACTTCAATTATTAGTGGCCAGCAACTATGGCTTAGATTATCTTTTAACTTCACCCAGTATATATAGTCAGAACATTCAACTTTTTTCTGTTTTCTTCCTTTTTTACACTTTGTTTAATTGAGGTGGAATATACATATAAAATTTATCTTCACCATTTCTAAGTGTATAGTTCAGTGGTAATAAGTACATTTATATTCTTTTTTCCCCCCTTCATCCCTCCCTTCCTTGTACCATTTCTGGCCTCTGGCACCCTACCCCCATTCTACTCTCTTTTTATGAGATCCTTTATTTTATTTTATTTATTTATTTTTTGAGACGGAGTCTCACTCTGTCACCCAGGCTGGAGTGCAGTGGCGCGATCTTGGCTCACCGCAACCTCTGTCTCCTAGGTTCCAGCGATTCTCCTGCCTTAGCCTCCTGAGTAGCTGGGACTACAGGCACGTGCCACCATGCCCGGCAAATTTTTGTATTTTTAGTAGAGACAGGTTTCACCATGTTGGCCAGAATGGTCTCCATCTTTTGACCTCGTGATCTACCTGCCTTGGCCTCCCAAAGTGCTGGGATTACAGGCATGAGTCACCGCGCCCAGCCATGAGACCCATTTTTTAAGCTACCATATATGAGTGAGAACATGCAATATTTGTCTCTCTGGGCGTGGCTTATTTCACCTAATATAATGGCCTCTGGATTAATTCATGTTGCTACAAATGAAAGCATTTCATTCTTTTTATGGTTGAATAATATTCCATCATGTAGATGTACTAAATTTTCCTTATTCATCCACTGATGAATGCTTAGGTTGATTCTATATCTTGGCTCTTGTGAAAAGTGCTGCAACAAACTTGAGAGTGCAGATATCCCTTTGATATATTGACTTCCTTTCTTTTGGATATATAACCATTATTGGAATTGCTGGATCATATAATAGTGCAATTTTTAGTTTTTTGAGGAATCCTCATACTATGAGATTCTCCATAGTTGCTGTACAAATTCGTATTCTCACCAACGGTGTATGTGTTCTTTTTTCTCCACATCCCCACTAGCATCTGTTGTGTTTTGTCATTTTAATAATAGGTATTCTAACAGGGATGAGATGATATCTCACTGTGGCTTTGATTTGCATTTCTCTGATTAGTGAAGTTGAGCAGTTTTTCCTTTATCTATTGTTGTTTGAGTGTCTTCTTTTGAGAAATGTTTGTTCAGATCTTTTGTATTTTTAAAAAATCAGATTATTTGGTGTTAATTCTTTTTTTTTTTTAAATATTTTGCTATTGAGTTGTTTGAGCTCTTCTCTATATATATTCTGGCTATTAATCCCTTATCAGATGGATAGTTATACTTTCCATTCTGTGAATACTTTCTCCCATTCTGTGGGTTTTCTTTTCACTTTGTTGATTGTTTCCTTTGTGGTACAGAAGCTGTTTAGCTTGATATAATCCTATTTGTCTATTTTTGCTTTGGTTACTTGTGCTTTTGAGGTTTTTTTTTTTTTTTTTTTTTTTGAGATGGAGTTTCGCTCTTGTTGTCCAGGCTGGAGTGCAATGGCACGATCTCAGCTCACCGCAACCTCTGCCCCCTGGGTTCAAGTGATTCTCCTGCCTCAGCCTCCCAAGTAGCTGGGATTACAGTCATGCACCACCACACTCGGCTAATTTTGTATTATTTTAGTAAAGACAGGGTTTCTTCATGTCGGTCAGGCTAGTCCTTTATTCCACTGTGGTCAGAAAAGATCCTTGATATAATTTCCATTTTTATGAATTTGTTGAGACTTATTTCGTGGTCTAAGACACAGTTTATTCTGGAGAATGCTCCACGTGCTGATGATGAATACAATGTATATTCTGCAACAGTTGGGTGAAATGTTATGTAAATGTCAGTTAGGCACATTAGATCTAGTGTGTAGTTTAACTGCTGTTTGTTGATTTTCTGTCAGGATGATCTGTTCATTACTGAAAGTTGGGTGTTAAAGTCTCCTATTATTATTGTATTGAAGTCTATTTCTCCTTTTACATCTCCTAATGTTTTCTTTATATACTTAGGAACTCTGGTGTTGGGTGCATAGATATTTATAATTGTTATATCCTCTTGCTGAATTGACCCCTTTCTCATTATATGGTGAAAATCTTTGTCTCCTTTTACACTCTTTGATTGATATTCTATTTTATCTGATATAAGTATAGCTACTCCTTCTCTTTATTGGTTTCCTGTTGCATGGAATATCTTTTTCTACCACTTCACTTTCAGTACATGTATGCCTTTATAGGTGAAGTAGGCTTTTGAAGGCAGCATACTCTTGTTTCTATTTATTTGGCCTCTCTATGCCTTTTAATTGCAGATATTAATCCATTTACATTTAGGGTTAGTATTGATAAGTAAGGACTTACTAATGTGATTTTATGTCTTGTTTTCTGGTTGCTTTGAGATTCCTTTCATCCTTTATTACTGTCTTCTTTTGTGGTTGAGTAATTTTCTCTGATAGTATGTTTTAATTTGTTGCTTTTTAAATTTTTAGTGACTGTATCATAGTTTTTTGTGCTGTGATTCTATCATGAGGCTTACAATAAACAACTTATAGATCTAACAAGTTATTCAAATAGATGACAACTTATCTTAGGTCACCAATACAGGAATAGAAATAAAGACAAAAGAAACTATGCTATAACTACATTTATCCACATTTTGACCTTCAGGTGTCTCAACTGAAATTTTTTATATTACCCATCTCTTAACAGGTTGCTGTAGTTATTATTGGTTTTGATAGACTTATCTTTTGGGTTTCAGACTAGAGTTACGAGGGATTGCCCATCACCATTACAGTAATAGAGTATGCTGGGTTTGTCTGTGTACTTAATTTTACCAGGGGTTTTACACCTTGAAGAGTTTCGTTTTTGCAAATTAGTGTGTTTTTTTTTTTCTTTCAGATTGAGGAGCTTCCTTTAGCATTTTCTCTAAGACGGGTCTGGTGATGTTGAATTCTTTCAGGTTTTTTTTAACCTGGGAAAGACTTTATTTCTCCTTCATATTTGAAGGATAATTTTGCTGGATACAATATTTTGAATAGAAATTTTTTCCTTTAAGCACTTTGAAAATGTCTTTCCACTCCCTCCTGGCCTGTATGGTTTTTATTGAGAAGTCTGTTGGTAGATGAATTGAAACTCCTTTATATGTTATTTGCTTCTTTTGCTACTTTTAGGATTCTCTCCTTGTCCTTAACCTTTGAGAGTTTGATTATCATCCGCTTTGGGGTAGATTAGTTGGTTGAATTTCTTTGGTGTTCTCAGACCCTCCCTGGGTATTTGTATCTTTCTCAAGTTGTGGAATGTTTTTTGTTATTATTTCTTTGAATAAGGTTTATACCACTTGCTCTTGCTAAACTCCCTCTTGAATACCAATAATTCTTACATTTGGTTACTGAGGTAATTTTGTATATTTTGTAGGCAGTCTTTGCTGTTCTTTTGCTCTTCTTCTCTAACTGTGTATTTTCAAATAGCCAGTCTTCAAGCTGATTATTTCCTTTGCTTTGTCCATTCTGCTGTTGAGAGACTCTAATGAGTTCTTCAACAAATCTGTTTCCCAGTTCCAAGATTTCTGTCTGATTTTTAAAAATCATTTCAATTTCTTTGTTAAATTTCTCTGATGAATTTCTGAATTGCTTTTCTGTGTTACCTTGGAGATAACTGAATTTCCTTATAACTACTATTTTAAATTGTTCGTCAGAGAGCTGACAAATCACTGTATCATTAGAGTCAGTCACTGGATTTTTGCTTTGTCTTTTGAGGAGGTCATGGTTCCCTATTTGCTGTTGTTTGTTGTGTTTACATGTCTATGTCTTTGCATTGAAGGATTATTTATACCAGTGTTCTCTGTCTGGCTTGTTTTGAGTTATATGGGTTGTATTTGCTTAGTGAGTCTTTACTGTTAGGTTGCTGTCTCCTTTTTTGGTCTAGGTAGCACCTTAGGCCCAAGTTTGCCTCAGATCTAGTAAGTGATTGGAGCATTCCCTGTCTTGACTTGGGGAGGTCTCAAAGGGTTTATCCCACTATTGTGTCAGGGCTGGCTAGGAGTTTGTGCCCAGGGGACCTGTGGAATATACCTCCTACAGGTTGGTACTGCTGAATCAGCAACTCCGATTTGGTGTCCTTTTTCATTGAGTAGCAGAGCAGAGTTTCTGGGGCTGGGGACGGCAGGCCTACATCCCTGCTTTGTTTCTGCCTGTTCTTAGTGATATTTCTTCCTTCAGGCAGTCATGATCCTTCCCATGGGTTAAGGCAAGGACAAGTTTCCTGCCAAGATTGTGAGGAAGCTGGTTTAATCACTTCAATCTCAATTTTTCCAGTGTGAAAAATCATGGGTTGTGGGATTTTTCCATGTGCTTGGTATTGGGCAAAATGGTGGAGGAAGGTATTGCAAATATTGAAGATTCATTCTCTTATTTGCTCAGAGTTCTTTCCCTTCTTTGTGGCACCAGGAACTGTCTCATTCATATATTTTAGTTCTGAGTTGTTGTTGGTGAAAATCTCAAATCTATGTATTTGTTTTTGGCTTTCTGTTGGGGAAGGTGTGAAGCCAGCTTGCTTCTATGCTGCTATTTTGGAACTGAAAGTCTTCTAGCCAAAATATTTAAATGATACTTTTATGTGTTTCTCTAAACTTCTCACTGTATTTCCAAAAGTTGCTGTGGGGATATAGAATTTTATTTTTCATCAATTTCATCATTTTATCTTTCACCTCTTATATTTTCCTTGTGAGTTATCAAGTTTGTTAAATAGTAAGAGCTATATAACAATAAATGGATAAAATGAATATAGATTTAATTTCTACACGCTTTAAGGTTGGCTCAAGATTTGTCATGAATGTGTATATGTAAAACATTTTCTGACCTTTTCAGTAAATACTTAGAATCCACTGAAAACTATGGATCTTGATTCTCATTTTAGATGAGTCCTTAACTTAATAGAGCATAATTTTCTATTTCTGATGGAACGTAATTTAAATACTTTAGGATCTACTAGGAAACACTGAAAAATATGAAACTTGAAATAGTTTGATTGGTTAGGCAAATATACCACTGGCGATTTACTAAACTTACTGGCTCTTTGAGTTGAAAAATATTTTGTTATAAGTTGCTACATTTATAAAACAATAGCATATTCTTCTTTTCCTCTATTTCTTTTCTTTCTTTTTTTTTTTTTTTTGAGATGGAGTCTCGCTTTTTCACCCAGGCTGGAGTGCAGTGGCTCAATCTCGGCTCACTGCAAGCTCCGCCTCCCGGGTTCACGCCATTCTCCTGCCTCAGCCTCTCCGAGTAGGTGGGACTACAGGTGCCTGCCACCATGCCCGGCTAATTTTTTTTTTTTGTATTTTTAGTAGAGACAGGGTTTCACTGTGGTCTCGATCTCCTGACCTCGTGATCCGCCCGCCTCGGCCTCCCAAAGTGCTGGGATTACAAGCGCAAGCCACCGCGCCCGGCCCTTTTCCTCTATTTCTTACTGAATGGCAAAATAAAATAAATTATACTTTGAAAAACATGCTAAAATGTTACCCAAAATTATATCCAAAGCAAGAATGCCTCGAGCTATTTAATCAATGTCAAAATTTAATATTTTTAATACAGAAAAATGTCAATTAACATCAGTTTAATTAAAAAAGATATATTCTACCTATTACTTTTGAGACAGGTAAATGTCTAAAGTTCTACCAACATGATTTATGGTAGGAAGCTATTAGAACTATTAACATAATATTGATATAATAATTGACTGTTGAATGCATCTACTTCTTCACTTAACGTAATTAACATAAAAATTTCACTTTTTGTGAACAGGAAGTTTATTACAATTCAAAAATCAGACCATGTTTTATGTTATGAAAAACAAATATATGAGAAAAGATCTTAGAAAGCTTTTTTACTCAGCAACCTCATCTGGGAATTGTTCGTTAATCCACATGATTGTGAGATTTTGTATTATTTGATTGTTTAATATAATTACTCACGGACTGTTTCTACTTGCCCCACACTGTGTGAAGTTGTGTGCCCATGTCCTATGTTCTTATTGTCTTCCTTTTAAGATCCCTCCTATTCTGACCAGTGGACTATCTATTCATCTGATAAAGAGAAATAATTTGCCATTTATTATTTCCCTTTGCAGTTTATAGGCTGTGAATAGATTCCATCCAACTCCATTAAATCAAAGATTGTAAAGACAAAATTATAAAATTAATTTAAAAATAACAACTAATATTTGTAGAAAAATGTAAAGGGAGTTTAAAAAGAAATTTTACTATAGCTGCCATCTATAAGCAGTTGTAGATAATACCGATACTTCAAAGTCTCCAGCCAGAGAAGAGCAATGAGCATAATAAATTGGGAATAAGACATGGAAGGTCCATCACTCCCTGAGGTGACTTAGGTCATATCTAATAAAATACTGAAAGTAGGAATGAACATCAGATCATGATTTTTAAAAAGTCTAAACAAAATCACACTTTATATGTACTATCAGAGAGCCCCCTGTTCCCTAGGTAAAGATTGAAGAATGAATGGTTCAGTTCTCCAAAAGCCACTGGGAAATGTCAGCACCATCTAGTTAATGAATTCCTTATTTGTTTGGCATTTGCACTTTCTTAAGAAATTGCTGATGTGTTTAGACTTCCTGTTCTCCTCAGCAGCAGTGAAATTTGTTGATTATGATGGCCTTATATAACATCATCCAGGCAGAAAGCTAAAAGATTACACATTAAAAAGAAACAGGCCTGTTTATTACTAGGCATTGTGCTACCTCATATGCATATCTCTGTTCCTCAGTCTTTGCCCAGGTTGCTTTGTGGAAGATGCTTTGTTAAAAGTATTTTGATGGCAGGCCTCCACTCATGAAATGTCATTTTCTCTGCCTGGTTGTGATAGGAAGTCTTTTTCACCTATTAAACCTGTTAAATTTCCTTCATATATTTTTGTTTAACTCAGAAAAACAGTTAGTGGAGGACCATTTAAAAATATGTAAGTTTAATGATAAATTGATGTTTGTATTTAAAAACATTTTTCAAAGAAACTTGCTTCTGTACTGCTGAATAAAAGCCTGCAATCTCTGCAGATTTCATTCAAACAGGACAAACAATCCAGACTGTCTATATTCCACAGAAGTTGCCCTTAACTACTTTTCACCATGTTTGTTTTAGAAGACATTCCATCGTAGGAAGGAATCCTGCCCACTTTAGTTTGTACGAAGATCAGCTGGGTAAAAAGCAATGAAGTTAACATTATTCAATTAAAAATCTTTGGTATGACTATAAAGTAGACACAAAACAAGTTTAATATTCTCTATCTAAATATCATTGCCTTGGCTAGGCCCATATTGCAGATTATAGCTCTTATTGTATAGTTCTTTGAACAGTAAACTAACTTAATTATCATGCTTCGTATTCTTATTTATCCTAAAGGGAGAACATTTTTCTGTTAGATAGAATCATTCTGCACTTTGGAATCATGTTTCCACTCCCATGAATTTCCTGTATGTGTGTCACATTGTTCCTGAAAGACACATTTCTACTCTGGCCCTCACTTGTCCTCATCTCCCACAGCTTTCTCTCAAGCCTCTCTTGCATGTGGCTTAGCCCCTAACTCCTTTTCCCTACCCCTCTGGATAAACATGTATTACCCAGCCAATAACTATTAACCTGAAGTAACAACTGTTTCCTATTCAGACTGCCATTTTTGACCAACGAGTTCCCAAGTTAACTGAATTCTGACTGGTCCATTCTGCTAGAGCTTTAAAAGTACTGCCCCTTTCCCCCTAAATGCTCTTCTTTAGCGTCTTCTCATGTCTGGCATTTTTAGCACAAAGGCTTATGCCAGGATTTCACAACTTCTGCAATAATAAAATTTTGGGTTGGATAATTCTTTGTTGTGTGGCTGCACCTATTGCAAGACATTTAGCGGTGTCACTGGCTTCTACCTACTAGAAGCTAGTAGCACACCCACCAATTTACAACAACCAAAAATGCCTGCAGACATTGGCCCCTTGGGGGAGAAATTGCTCCCCACTATCTTGCAGTTGAGAACTGCTGGATAATGCTGAGAGCTGCTCTGGTTAATTTCTGTCCCGTCTTTGGTGTTAAGATTTGGATCAGGATTGGGCCCTCTGCTGCTCAGCTGGAGCCACTTGCATGAGGATAGAGTCTACGGGAGATCCCATGAGGCCTCCCTCTTGGAGTCCCAGTGACAGCACAGCTTAACAAGTCACTTAGTTCGTTGGTAGGATAAAGGAAAGTGATTCTCAACCAATGTAGTTGGAGATGATGGCCAATGTTGCTGGTTTTATAGTTTTAACCCTTGGTCAAGATTAAATTTGCATAACCCAGGTAAGTACTTGCCAAACCCTCCTAAGGAGAGACAAAAGTTCACTGAAGAATTTAGGATTGTCTTTGGGACATAGAGTCTGGATCTCTTTAATATCTATCAATTAGCTCATGTCCTTATGGGATACAGGAATCTTAAAATTTGGTTAGAAAATGCAGAACGAATTTGTGATCAGGCTGATTGGCACAAAATGTATGGATAAATTTTGACTACAGATTGATATATAAAGTGCATAAAATAGATAAGACCTCTCAGTAGCTACCTCTGAAATTTTCTTTTTTTTTTTTTCGAAATAGATTGGTCAAAATCCAATCCTATATACACGCAGGAAAGAAGAAATCTACCCATTATTTCAGAGACCACCTTAACTTCCACTTTCTGGGATATTTTGGTCTCCATAAGAGTTTGGATATCACAACTTCACTTCCTTATCTACTTTCATTTTGATGATCTTAAATCTGAGTTGGCAGACTTAGTCAGAAAACAGTTAGGGCATGTCTCTTTCTGAATTGCAAGGGCTATGGGATACTTTAAAGGTAGTTTGTTTTAGAAAAACGTATAGAAAAAATGAATAGTTTCTTAGATTAAGCAATTAGAAAAATCCAGAAACTAGACAACCCTATGCCTGGTTTAGACAAAGCCACCTGTTAATATTATAAGGAAAAAAGAACACCAGAAGAACAGTTGCCCTACATTGGAACAAAAGATAGTATTTAAAAAGAAGAAGACAAACTGTCTGACAGACTAATGCACCTAAGAGTAAGTAGTTGCTCTGGTCTGTCAACAATCACCCTTAACAAAAAAGGGATAGATTCCCATGCAATTGCAAAAACAGAATGGTTTTTTGCATTTCTTCTTGATACTGCAATCAAAGCAATGTGTTAGTTTTGATTTAAAACAGTATTTGAAAGGAAGGCCAGCCAAACTAGCTATTGTGTTTCATGGGTTCTGTCATAGCTTCAGAGTTTCTTAGTTCCATCTTTTCCAGATTTACAAAGAAGAATAAAATAGAGAAATAGTAAGGAGGAAGTGGAAAAACACAGAATCACATTCAAATTTTAAAAAATAATAATTTCTAGAAACTCTAATTAAACTATTAGATTCAGCTCATATTTATTGACTATTCTTATCAGAACCTCATTAGAGTAATGATTAAAGAATAAAAGTTATAACTGGCTTATAGAATGGCCTGGAATTCGTGGACATACAAGAAAAAATAGACTATTTTTTTTCTAATCTCTGTTTTTAAGTGTGCAAAGTCAAATATTCCTTCTTCACCCTGAAGATTTCCCAGGTATATCTGATATATATTTATATTACTTTCAGATAATAGGATAGCTTCGTTAGTCTAATCCGAACCAAAATTTCTGTTTCATATACATTTCAAACATTTCTTTCCACCTCTTCCCCACTCCCAGCCCTAGTTGCTGTTTGACTCATCCTTGGAGACCTTCAACAAAGTAAGGAAACATGTTCTGTATTTTCCCTGTTTCTCCCAGTTCTTCTGCTTTTCTCCCTTCATTCACTATCCTGTCTTTGGTTCTTCCAAGATTGAAGTTGGAAAAAGTTATGAGTAGTAAAGGAAAATAAATGTCTATTTAGCTAATACTATTTATAACTCTTTCTTGGGTGCTAGGTTCACTTTCTGGCAGATGTCAATACGTTGTCTTCCTCCTATGAGGTACTTACATGTCTTTGTATGTACACTTTCTCCACCTCCACCTTACTGGAGCTGGGAGTCTCCCCCTTACAGTTCTGTGACATAAAGTGTTCATGCTCTGGTTGGTCTGTCATGACTTCTCAACACCAACCATAGCAGAAGAGTCCATTTTCTTTCTGTTGCTGTGGCCTTGCACCAGACATAGTCACCTTATGCAGTGGCCTTTTAAGTCATCTACAGTCAAGTTGCTTTCTGTGATATTTACTATTTCATGGTGAAAAACAACTGCAACATTTTTTTTTCTACCAAAATCTGAGTGATAAGGTCGTAGCCACTGGAATTCCCCCTCTTCAATCAAGTTTCCACTTGAGATGAAGCCATCAGATTTTGTAAGTCCAAGCTTCAGGGAAAACAAGTCAAATTTTCCAAGAGTTTTCTTCCCATGCACTTCTCTGGTTCTGTAGTTGACTAGAGTCAACTATAAAGAAAAAAGAGCCCGGGCGCGGTGACTCACGCCTGTAATCCCAGCACTTTCGGAGGCCGAGGCTGCTGGATCATGAGAACAGGAGATCGAGACCCTCCTGGCTAACACGGCGAAACCCCGTCTCTACTAAAAAAAAAAGGCCGGGCATGGTGGTGGGTCCCTGTAATCCCACGTACTCAGGAGGCTGAGGCAGGAGAATGGCATGAACCCGGGAGGCGGAGCTTGCAGTGAGCCGAGATCTTGCCACTGCACTCCAGCCTGGGAGACCAAGCGAGACTCCGTCTCAAAAAAAAAAAAAAAAAGAAACCGGGCGCGGTGGCTCATGCTTGTAATCCCAGCACTTTGGGAGGCCGAGACGAGCGGATCACGAGGTCAGGAGATCGAGACCATGGTGAAACCCTATCTCTACTAAAAATACAAAAAAAAAAAATTAGCCGGGCGTGGTGGCAGGCACCTGTAGTCCCACCTACTCGGAGAGGCTGAGGCAGGAGAATGGCGTGAACCTGGGAGGCAGAGCTTGCAGTGAGCCGAGATTGCGCCATGAGCCACTGCACTCCAGCCTGGGCGACAGAGCGAGACTCCGTCTCAAAAAAAAAAAAAAAAAGAAAGAAAAAAGAGACTGATATTAGCTATTTCAGCAATAAATATTGAATGCTAGAAGACTATAATTAACCTTCAAAATTTAAAGAAAAAGTATTTTCCACCTAGAATTGTATCCTTATCATACTACCCATCGAAAGTAAAGATAGAATAAAGTAATTTCAGACATACAAGGATTTAAAAAGTTTACCTCCCATATGCAACTGGGAAATTTACTTGTGGATGTACACCATGGAAGCAAGAGACTAAACCAAAAAAGAGGCTATCAAGGGCTTCAAAAAACAAGAGTTCCAACTCAAAAAAGCAAGGAAAAAACGACTGTTTAGTAGGGCTAGATGACAAGCAATTTAATGTGGAGCAGAATGACTAAAGTCTGCCTCAGAGAAAGATAAAGATTAAAAAAGGTTTCAACGTAGTTATATTATGATTGAGAGTTTGAAAAAACTTGATGATATGCAAAATACAGATAAAATAATCAATATTTATTATTCCACCAGCTGTGAGTTCCTTTCTCATGAAAGGATAGGAATCGGACTCTATTAATCATTGCATCCCAAGTAACTATCTTTGTTTCTGACACTCAGAAAGCATAAAAAACATACTTTTATTAACTCAACTGTTATTAATTGTTATTATTGTTCTTCTCTAAGCAGATGTATTTGTGGTTGACTTCTCCCTCTCCCTGTTATTTTTATATCTTACAGCTGTGCTATTTATCTTCTTTGTGATACTAAATACCTGTGCTAATTTACAACTCTTATATAGGCTAATATATTGATAGTTAAATATAAAAGTACTATTAAGATTATAAAAATAATTATCAAATTACAAGGAAGACCTAGAGAATGTATTAAAAGACAGATTCCCTAAAATTCACATTATTGCATCTGGGATGGAGTAAAAAAATCAAAATATTGAAGTTCACTTCAAGCGATTATGATGCAAGTGGTCTGTGTGCCCCCATTATTAGAACTATGCATTATAGACTTTACTGATTCGTAAGGAATTCAGAGTTAACTAGGGTGGATATTATTTTCATTTTTTGCTAATGTAGACAACACATTTTTCCCCAAATTCATCACCCACTTTTCACTTGAATAATTTATGCAAAAATGAAACTGGAGTTAATATATTGTTTTTAAAGAATAGGTGGTATTGTCCCCTCAATAGGCAAAAAAATCAAAATTCTTTTTCGTTTATTTATTCTGACTCAGTTATACACCATGGCCGTAAATTAATTTCTCTATATCTATATTTTTCTATTAACATTGCTACTTTGAGCTGTTCAGATTTATGGCTTTCTGAGAAGAAATCTGAGCATGAAGGAATAAAAATAATTTAGATTGCTCCACTAACATGCCTTTATAATGCTAAAGTTGTATTGTTTAAATATTATTTCAAAAACTTATTAGATTATTAACTTCTCAGGTTTGAAATTCTTTCCTGAATGTTCCTAAGTTTTCCTTTTCTAAATTATTCTACAGAGTATTCTATTATGCAGCACGTGTAGCTTTGTTCATTCATTTATAGATGCATTTCCTTAAGAAGTGGTGCATTAGTGATCTTCACTATATACTATGAAATTGAAACGATGCGTTATTTTCCTTTCCAAGAAAACTAGATTGATGCACAGAATGATTGTTTGCTAGCAGCTGAAATGGCAGCAGAGGGGTACACTTGCCTTATTAAGATGGAATTTCTGGTTTTATTTATTCTGAAAAAAAAAAAAAAAAAAAGCTTTATCCCCAAATACAGGATTAGTCTAGGGACCTGGTACATCAGTGATGCCATATCAAATAGAGAAGTGAGTGGGATGAATATTATATCTCAGTCTTTATATTGGTTTATTTGTGGGTAGGAAAAAATGAAAAATTGGAGAAAGTATTAGTTCACATTAAAAGGTAAAACACGAAGAGGCCACTGTCAATTCAGCCTATGCTTGTTGATTTCCAAATAACAACCTTGTCTCTGGAGTCATTAAAAGTATTGCTCTCCTGAGAAGAGGCCGAGGCTCTCTGCCTTTGGAGCTGAATAAACCTGGTGTATCACTTTGTCATTCTTCATGAGAATAGTGGCCCTGAGGATCTTGTTTCTTTCTTTCTTTTTTTAAGCTATCAAAGATTATCTATGCCGCCTCCTTTGCAAAAGGATGTAGGCACATACATTTAGTAAAATTTGTAAGTTATGAAGCTGTAGGTATTTCAATTCTTTAGAGTTAACATTTCTCTAAGGAGATGTCTCTAAGATTTCTCTAGGGAGATTAAATTCATGGGTATAATTGGCTAACATTTATTTTGCATTTTGTTTAAACAAAAAATTATTCTGTTCATTTAGGTATAGTATTTTAAAAATCCAAACAGAATACATATTCTTAATTTAGAAAATATGTGAATTTTAAACTAATGTGATAATAAGTGGAAAACAATATAGAAACTTAAGGTACTGTTTTAATGTTTTATATCTAGACATACGGATAGAGTTTGCCCCACCAGTGCTTTTCCTGGACAGGTTGAAACTGCCCTTGTCCTGCTGAGGCTGTTTAGATGACAGCTGATGCAGATGATGTCTGGAGATGCATCTCCTTAAGAAATGGTGCATTAGTGATTTCCACCAGGCACTTCATACTATAACTGGGAGGAGGAGAGGGGAGGGCACCAAGTTCTTAGAGTGAGATGAAGTCAGTTACATTTAGGGAATAATTATATTACAGTTAGGGGATATTTTGTGAAGAGCAAGTGTTCTCCCAAGCCATGATGTTTCATTAATAAGGGTTAGTTAGGTTGCTGAAGAGTATTAACTGTTTATCTGACTGTTTAAGACACGTGGTTTTGAAAGACTCTCTGGAGTCACGTAGTCTAGTGTCCCCATCTTGGTAACTCCTTTCTCAAGAAACTTGTAGGGTTTTAAGGTGTCACAGCCCCTCTTTTACTCTTCTGAAGTTTATTTCACAAGGCCATTTAAAATATAAAAATGTAAAGTGTAATATGGAGATATTTATTGGCCATTAAGATCATTCTTTTACTTGTATTTATTGGGTGTCACTATTTTGGTAAATAATGCAAAGATAATTAAAGTAATTCAGAAATTTGCATTCATTTCTATTTATGTTAACTCTGAGGGGCTTTGTATTCATTCATTTTCATACTTCTATGAAGAAATACCTGAAATGGGTAATTTATAAAGAAAAAGAGGTTTAATGGACTCACAGTTCCATATGCCTGGGGAGGCCTCACAATCATGGCAGAAGGCAAAGGAGGGGCAAAGGCACATCTTACACAGCAGCAGGCAAGACAGCAAGTGTAGAACTGCCCTTTATAAAACCATCAGATCTCATGAGACTTAGTCACTATCATAAGAACAGCACAGGAAAAACTCACCCCCATGATTCAATTACCTTCCACTGGGTGTCTCCCACAACATGTAGGGATTACGGGAACTACAATTCAAGATGCGATTTGGGTGGGGACATAGCCAAACAATATCAGGCATTGTTTGATTTTCCCTCAATTTTTTTAAGTCAATTTAAATAAAACATACATTTCTTCGTTCATAAGAAATAATTAGTGGGCTTTTAACATCAGAAATTTCTTGGTGGTGAGTCCATATTTTAAAAAAAGAAAACAGAAAACATAGACTATAACCACAGAAATGACAGCTAACTTGGGATGTGAAAAAGGAAAAAAAATTAAGAATAGTCAAGTTTAGAATACTGATAAGGGCTCATTTCACCACCCTGTCTCTACTACTGGGGCATAATTGTGTCAGTTGTAAATAAGTTTTATTTAGACATAAATTGTGATCTCTAAAGAAGAATAAAAGCTTTTGAAAGCTTTTTTCTTTAAGGCTCTTCTTAACATAGCTTAAGTGTTTTGGCACTCACTAATATGCTACATTTTTAAAAGTTTTGTTATCTTTGATTGCATACTGTTTACACAATTAAAAGTACTTTTTAAACAATTGAAGCAAGAAAAATTACCAGTTGATTATCTTGCAGCTCATTTTTTGTATTTTAGAAATTACAGTATTGTATTATGTTTTATTATAGCATGTCTTATTGTATATTTCTGTACCATTATTTCTATTCTACTAAATTTTGTATATCCATTTTGATTCCCATTCAAATAAATTTAGTTCCTGTAATTATTCAGTTTATTTCATTTTCTGTTACCTTAAAGTTCACATAAATAGAATTAAAAGAATTTAGACTTTACTTTTTCTATCATCTGGGCTACTTTTGGGGATAAATAAAAGATGGGGAAATTCTAACACCAGAATTTCAAATGAGTAAAACTTAAAGGAACACATAAAAAAAAAATAAGTAACCCAGTACTGAATTTTAAAAGTTCTAATTTATTATTTGTAGTCACACTTGAAAATATTGATTTATTTAGTACAAATTTATTATAGTCTTTTCTGTGTAATGACTGTGTTTACATTTAAAGAATTTTCTAAAGAAAATATTTTGTTTATATCACAAGCATCATAGTTGTTTTAAAATATTCAATCTGATATAACTGACAATTCATTAAATTTCTTACTCAAGATTATGAAAGATGTGAAGAATTATAATAAATACATGTATACTAATAAAGGCTTGCCAGCTGTAGTAAATTAATAATTTATAATATTGCCACTATTAGAAATATATATAACTTATATATTTGAAATTAATGTGTAACATACTTACTTACAGTAAAGTAATTCCTATCCTTTCTTTTATGATTGTTTAATCTGTTTCTTATTTATAACATTCTTGATAACATTTTGTTTTTAATTCCCATAAACAAAATCTTGTTTTTTAGGTGAAATTTCTGGGAAAAGTGAAATCCAATAAAGCCAAACTGCGTGCTGAGGATCATAAGGTTGATTCGAATCAGCATCAGAACCTACTATTATCTCTGACTTAGATCACTTCATGGTACCTGAGCCCCATCAGGAAGTTCCTGAATATAAATGTTTTCATTCTATTAACTCATTAGAAGAGCTTTAAATACCTTCAGAAAGCTGCTACCATTTTTTACTAGTCTGACTTAACCCAATTACTCTGTTGTTTCTTGATTAAAATTGGTCTCTTTTATTTCTGAGATCCCTTCGTATTTACCTACTATGTAATGTTTGTGATTAATCTGAAGATGATAGTGTGTCTGTAAAATATCAGGAGAGCTGGGAAGATTTCAGACATCCAAATATCACCAAAAACGGAAATCCTTGATTTTTTTTTTTTTTTAAAAAGCAGATACATACCTATGAACTGGCATTGTACAATGTTGAAGTACAAAATAAAGTAAGAATTATTATTATAAAGTAAGAATTATTAATTATAAATATATTAGCTAGTTTATTGAGCAAAGTATTTGCTTCCTTAGGTAAAAAAATTAAGTTTTATAAGCAATAGATAGACAAAGACGAGAAAAATCATCATACGAATATGTTAGAAGGAAGCTAACTTAAAATACACATTCATGGAAATTGAGCTATTGAAACATAATTAAGTTGAAAGTTTCATAGATGTCATGTTGTATTCTTAAGCTTATATTTCCCCAAATATGGTCTTGTGGAATATCAGAAAATTACATTAATATCAGCATTCAAAAACACATTATCATATAAACTTTTAAAATGGCAATTAGAGTGGGGTAGCTTTTGCCTTGAATTAACTACATGGGATAGTATAATAGTTACCCAAAATGCCAGTGTATCTTTGAGTATGCACTTTGAAGCTAAGCCATAGTCTATTTTTAGATGATGGTATTACAGATCTCCACATGTATTCAACCCAACATAATGTGCCTATTTTACACCCACACTGAAAATAATGTGTGGTATGGCATGAGAATTTAATATTAACTCCATTTGATTATGTAGTTTAGAAAAACTGGTTGACTGCAATTCAAAGAACACTTAAATTCATTTGTTCCATCTCTCTTAATTAGACTGCTTGGCTTCTTTTATATAATTTGAAATAATAAATTTATTGCTGGACAGGTTTGAACAAACATAATCAATTAATTGGTATTGTGCTTCTATAGTGAAGACCCCAGCAGAGAGAAGGCTGTTTGACATGACAGTGATGAGCGATGGGATATGGGAAAAGACATTTTACAACATATATTTATTCAGAAATGAATTGCAAAACTAGCCTGTTGAGAATGAACTGTTACTTTACAGAACAGTTTCCCAAATCATACATAAGTTTTCAGTAGTATAGTAGGCATAGAAGATAATTAACAGTATGAGAAATATTCAGAACCTAATAGACTTGCAAAACACAGGTAGATATAATGCAACTTTCAGCCACAATTTTCCTATCTTGAATTCAACTCAGCTGAAATGCAGGTTATTTTTCTAGCTGTTAAATAGAGCATAGTTTGACTCTTTGTAGAGTGTCTATTCTTAGAGTGCAACCAGATTCCTCTTTGCATGCAAATTTTCTTATTGTTTATTGTTTACCTTCAGATGCCTCTCCTATTCCTCCTGTCTTCTCCTACCCACTCCATACAAAATACTAAACACAATAATACAAATGGGGAATTTTTACAAATGTATAGTATGTTCAGTGTTCGTATCTCAACAATCATCTCCACCCACATTTCCTTGTTGGAGACAACAAACCAGAGCAATCATAGGCCACTCAAACACTACTGCCTACTTCATCTTATCCCAGAATCAGCAAAATGAGACATTGTGGAATCTAGACTTGCTCCTGTAGTGCAATTAATTTGGCTAAGGAGATCAATTTTCTTACCCACATACCCCCAGTTCGAAACCTTGACATTATTTGCACTGTTCCTCTGTGTCAAAAACTCAAGTTGGAGTTGAGAATTCTGTTTAATTGAACCAAATCACTCCAAAGCTGAAATTTTTGTATGTGGAAAGGAGGGTAGATTATAACGAAATGTGTGCGCACTTGCACAGAACGGCTCACGAGCTGTAGTAAAGTGATTGTGGACTCTAGGGAGCCATTTGAAGATATGGGAAATGTTATTACTGATGGCAGTGGTAATAGATACTGTAGAAAGAGGTTATTTTTTAAGGACATTGAACTTCTTTTCCCCTCCTTTGAGTTCTCGCACTAATTTTGCCCTGTTTTCTTGTCTTTGTTAGAAACAGCCACCATTATTTCATCCGATCTGTATGTAATATATAAGTGAAAAGGCAAATGCAGATAACTTCTAAGGGATGAAAATGTTTATTATTTTTTTACTTGTTGGGTTGCCTTACAAATACCCTATATATAGCAAATAATTCTGATTATAATGAAGATGAGTATATTTGTCACTGGGAAAATTCAGTTCCTAAGGAATTTTTTTCCAAGTGACATGCAGCTAGTTTGTGCCGACCTTGGTTTTATAAGTTATTACCTGACAAAACTATACGAAGCCGACTTCTGGAGCTTAAAAATGTTAGATGTGTCACAATGAATGAAGCATCACATTTCACATGTTTTTATTTTTTTGTTCTTCACAGGCCCCCTGCAGTGCCACTGCTGACTTCTGGGTGGCACTGTAGAATTTTAATAGTCCCAATTTCAGGCACAATTTGTTTTTTGTTGAAGTGTCAGACCTATTTTAATGGGAGCAAAAATCATGCAACTAGTCAGGTACAAAACTGCTTAGGGGAAATATCAGAGAATGTAGGAAAATGGACATTGCAATGACAAACTTTCATTTATAGCCTCAATTTACATATTCAGATTCCTATATTCTTTCAAAAATAACAATGAAATAAACCCAGTAATCAAAAACATTAATATAGTTCCTTATGTGATTCATTTGCGTGTGGATAAGAAGGTATTTGAAATAGGACATGATCACCTTAGCAGATTAATAACCAAGCCAGTGCTGTAATGGCCTCAAAGAGGAAAAGGGCCTTTCTCAGGAATTATTTCTTTCATAAAGTGAACAATCTTGTCCAGTGCTGGACAGTATATACCTTGGGATGAATAAACTATGATTGTAAAAGAGTACAGAAAAAGTGCCTGCAACGTATAGTCATACAATTGTGGTAAAAAGAGGACAATGTCATTTGCTGTACAAATGCAAAGGGAAAAAGTGATGTTAATAAGTCTTACTAAGTTTCAAGTCTTAAACAGGGATATGTAAAGCAGAAAAATTTGGGAAGTTACAAAACTGTGATTATCTTTGTTTGGGCAATGATGGAATATCTAGCTGAAATTATCTCTAGATCTTACATCTTATTCTTGTCAATCCTGTATGTTTGTTTATTGTTATCAAAAGTCTCCTCAATTGCCTATTTATCCAGGATTTAAAGACTCAGCTCAAATGTAAAGAATAGATCACAAAATTTTGCCAAATAGATCATATAAAGGATGAAATAAAGCAATGCAAGAAATTGAAGTGCTTTCTAAAAACAAAAAAATCATATTGCATACAATTTTCTAAGTGCGTTTTATCCCATGGGAAAGTTCAGACTTAATAATATCTGAAACTGTGCCATCCTGCTTTTATCGTATTTCATATTGTAATTAAAATAACCATAGTAACAATTGCAGAGATGTCCTTCCAAAGAAATATTTACAATGTGACTTTTATATTACAATATATACATATGCATGTGTTTTCCTCACATATACTTAATATGTTCATCAAAGACATTCGTATTTTATTTTACTTTACTTTCACAAATAACTTTAGAATATTATGGCATTAAATGTTCTTTTCAGGAATAAAATCTAACTTTATAACATCAAGGGATTAACCTATTAAGTCTTGATAGGAACCAATTAACTAGTTAAAGCGGGATCATCTGCATTTTAACTCAGAGAAAATTGGTTAATTGTACATAGAAACATTTCCTTTAAAGTTGTAGGATGAGTCAAGCACAACTGTCGAGAATGTTTAAGTTTAGCAAATTCTACTTTGATAATTGTTGCATACATATATGGTCTTAATAAATAGTAAATTCCTTGAGAACATGGATTATGTTTCATTTATTTTTAATATCTTATGCTCTTAGTACACTATATTAAAATAGTTATCATTCAATAAGTGCTTATTAGACAGATAAGAATTTACATTTTATATATCTGTGAGTAGTGTTGCAAAGAAAAGCTTATACTTATTAGAAAGATAATATTTCATAGATGAACAAATGAAAAAATTTTGAAATAATTTGTAACCGTTTCTGTATTCCAGGGAACTTAATTCCTTTCATATGAAATTCCTTTTATTATCATATTTATTTCCTAAATGATACTACATCGTTGACTCAAATTTTTTGTACAATAATCATTAGATTCTTCCTTGTTCATGGACTCTTTCCCCATTTCCCCAACTCCTTTCCCATTTCCCCAACTCCTTCCTTTGAACTTCCAATTGAATTTTGTCTGTACTTTGACTATAGCACTTTCTTCTTTTCAGTTTTTCTTATTATTTATGTCTTTTATTCATATATGTTTTTGTATCTTATTTACCCTTCTAGATTGCTCCTTGAAAATAGGATCTACATTTGTTTCATCTTAGTACCCCAGTAGCAATTCACAGAACATACTAGCAATTCAATGAATTGAATGGATAAATAAATCATTAACAATTTATTAAGTACCCGCTCTGTGTACAGCAGTGTGTGGGACCTGAGGATACAAAGAAACATAAGAGATGGCTCTTGTTCTAGAGGAGCTTATGGTATTTAGGGGAAAGCGCATATGTGCATCAAAATATAAGCATAGGTATTTATGGGATCACAATTTCCATCACTTTTGCTTATCTTTCTTTATATTTAGAGTTTTTAAAAAATAAACTGCACTTATTATAGTACAACTTACCAAATAGTCTTGATGGAAATAGTTTTATTCTTTTATTTTGGCATGAACTGAATTCAAATTACAACTTTATCAAAACCAAACAGCCTTCAAGCCTTCGTGAGACTCAGCCTGAACCTTCTCTTTGGATAGGTGCACCTCTATGCTTACATATTGTTCCTCCTAAAAAAATAAAACAGTTGTGCGTGCAGGTAAATACAACCAGAGGCAGGCCTACAGAGAGTATCAGGCATAAATTATAAAAGTAGTTTATTATTCCTTTGGATTCACAGGGTAAATTATTCATATGTGACTCTGTGAAGCACATTGAGTAAGTGGACTATTTTCCCACTCTACTTTAAATATCCCCACTCCGAGCTTTAAAAGTACTAGCAATATATTTTGGGGAGAAAATCTATACATTTCTCTTAGCTAATATCTAACTGAGGGCTGTCAAACAGAAAACTTAAATGTAGCATATATGATTTTCTTTTAAGTCATACCATTCTTTTTTCCTTTCTAATTAAATATTTTTAGAGGATACTAAGCATCGAGAACACAAAACAGATATGAACTTAGCAACTACGGTGAAAAGTTCAAAAGAGGCATAAGGAGAGAATCAGACCTTCAAAGCTTGATCCTTCCCCTCTCCAGTAGATCTTGCCTAGAGCACCTATGTATTTCCATTAAAAAATGCTGCAGTTGTTACATCTTTTTCCCTTTTTAGCATTATGTAACAGATTTTGGCTGTATTTAAAATTTTTAAAGAACTACATTTTAGATGATAGGTATTTTAAACTACTAAATAGAGTATTGATGTGTGGGCAGATAGTTGTCTCATTTTGCACTCTGCAGCTGAATGCCTGAGGCACCGCCAGGGAACAGTGGAAGAGATTTCAAGAAGCAGACAAGTCTCTATGCACCCATGCCAGCCAGCAATCAATCTCCTTCCCTCCTGCCCTCCCCTCTGTAAATCTATTTACAGGCAATTGCATGTGCAAATGCACACATATACATATTACACAAAAAGAGTTTCCTCCATATGCTTAAATTTTCTCAATGCTATCCATATTTTTCATTTTTTTGATATTTGGATAGGTCAATCAGTGTACACATTCAATGTGGTATTGCATCCTGTTTTGCAGAAAAGTTGTCATAATCAAAGCTAAATAATCTTGCAATCAATGGCATTTTAGAATAGAAAAAGGATTATGAGTATGTGTATGATTTTCACTTTCCTTACTTCAAGTTCATTGACTCGAAGATACCAACTTGGCTTTTTCTCTTCTGTTCCATTCTGTTCCTGTCACTCTTACACATTCTACTATGTTTCTAAAAGAATAGAAAACAGTGGTCTGCTCCACTTGACATAAAAATACCTTCTTAAAAGCATGTGTAAATGATGTAAAGAGATGAAGAAGGTTGCTATTTAGAACAACATTCTTTTGAATTACTTCATAAAGTGAAGGTCTTTTGGTAAAAAAGAAACTTCAACTTACCTTTGCTTTTTAAATATTTCAAGCTACATTGGTTGAATTTAGTAACATTTAATTGCTTTATTTCAGGAGCACTTCTTGATATATTTGGGTGATGATACAGACACAAACTGATATCTGAGAGCTGAACAAATAGTAGGCTCACAAATCGTCTTTTGTTGGAATGGATTTAAATGTTAAAGTGATTTGTAAATTCTCATTTTATATGCTTTTGGACCAAGATAAAAATGATTCGATTAATGATTTTATTATCTTGTTTTAGAAATTTAGAAAGAAAGACAAAAGTCCATTTCCATGGCAAAAAAAGTTCGACATCTTTAGGGAGGAATTATCGTGTGTGTGTGTGTAAAATCTTATATGTAGTATACTTTATATTGGATCAGCAAATTTATTTGTGTGAAAGTTGCAGTATTAAGTCCTTGTTTGTGTGTGTGTATCTGAGAGACAGTGTGTGTAAAGCAGATAACAAGCAAAATATACAACAAATTCCAAACTAAAGTTTATGAATTCAATTAAAATCTTGCATAGAGGGTGTTCAGACAGTTTTTCAACTTAGAAGAAGGAAAATTGGTTTAAATAATATCTCAAAATAGCACAACTTGCAGCAAGTATATAATTTGTGAAGTAATTGGGTAATTAATTGAAAAAAATGTTGAGCAGTGCACGAAGCTTGTCCATCTTTCAAAAACTGGAGCTCAGATGGCATATAGCAGAATATAAATGCATCTCTTTTCTGTGGTTTTGAATGTTAATTTTACAGACTGTTCTAGTTCATCCAATTTGTAATTGTAAAGATAAATTTTAATTCACAAGGAAATACATTATTTAATACAAAGCTTATAGTTTTGTTTTTTTCAAAATTAATACAAGTCTTATGTAATATTCCTTACTCTTTTAGGATATCTTTACTTTCTTAAATTTCTTCCATCAATATTTTCTTTCTTCAGAATTTTCCTTAGGTAGATTACAACTTAGGAAACATGGCTCTAGGCAAAATTCAAGGCCACTCTATATACCTTTATATACCTTTATTGTTTCAGTTTTCATTAATTCCCCCCATACACACCAAGCTTCAATCTCACAGAATTCCTTTCTTCCCATCTCCAGCTCCCAGCCCCAACTCACAAAACATGTGCCAACCTCTTTGGAGATACTGTGCTTCTTTCCAAAATGCCTTTGCTCATCTAATTACCTAGAACCTGCCTTCTCTTGTGTTTTTACCTGATAACCCTCCAGTCACCTTTCAACACTCCATTCCAACACAGCCTTCTCTAAGACAGTTCTTCTTACTCAAGCTGAGTTAGTTCCTCCTTCCTTTGAACTCCCCTTGTATTTGCCCATTGTATTAGAGATCTTTCTTTTATGAAGCTGTTTCTCCATCTAGATTAAACGCTACTCAAAGGAGAAGGTCATGAGTAATTAGTATTTGTATCCTCAGTACAGAGCACAATGTCTGAAATATACTCAATAATGCTAATTAATTTTGATAATATTTTGCTTGAGAAAAATAGCAGTTGTCTTCAAATAGTAAGAGGGTTAAAAACACTAAGTTCTTTGAGTGGCTGAAGTGGGCAGATCGCTGGGGGCCAGGAATTGGAGAACAGCCCGTCTTTACTAAAAATAAAAATTAAAAAAAAATTAGCCGATTGTGGTGGTGCGCCTGTAATTCCAGCTACTCGGGAGGCTGAGGCACAAGAATTGCTTGAACCAGGGAGGCAGAGGTTGCAGTGAGCTGAGATTGTGCCACTGCACTCCTGCCAGGAGACAGAGCAAGACTCTGTCTTAAAATAATATAAAATAAAACCAAAAAACCCCCACTAAGTTACTAAGAATAATACATAATAAATAACAGGTAAACAAATAACTGAATAAAGGAGTCATACAATGTTAAAAATTGAGAAAGAGAAGAAAATAACTTAGATAGCTTGGTAAGCTAGCTTGGTTAGCTAGCTAGGTTAGCTAGCTAGGCAAGTTATTTTCTTCTCTCTCTCTCCCAATTTTTAATCTTGTATGTATGACTCCTTACTCAGTCACTTATAAGTATGAATCTTCTGCCTAAGTATAGGGGCTGAGACGCAGTGTTTGAGACAAGGTTTTAAGTTTACCAAGAGTGGCTTAAGGAAAAATTACTTAAATTTGCATTTTTTGTTTGAAAAGTAGGGAGAATATGAATACTAGCCACACAGATTGGTCATGAGGATCACATGATGTCATCTATGTAAAGCTCACAGAATGGTGCTATTATTCAATAGACATTAGCTATTACTACTATTATTATTGTTTTGAGACAGAGTTTTGCTCTTGTCCCCCAGGCTGGAGTGCAATGGTGCCATCTCAGCTCACTGCAACCTCCACCTCCCAGGTTCAAGTGATTCTCCTGCCTCAGCCTCCCAAGTAGTTGGGATTACAGGCATGTGCCACCACACCTGGCTAATTTTTGCGTTTTTAGTAGAGATGGGGTTTCACCATGTCGGCCAGGCTGGTCTCAAATCTACTATTCCACTTTGTATTAGTCCATTTCACACTGCTATAAAGAACTACCTGAGACTGGGTAATTTACTAAGAAAAGAGATTTAATTGACCCACAGTTCCACAGGCTTAACAGGAAGCATGACTGGGAGGCCTCAGGAAACTCACAATCGTGACGGAAGGCACAGTGGAAGCAAGCACCTTCTTCACGTGGTGGCAGGAGAGAGTGGGAGCGGGAGGTGCCACACACTTTTAAACCATCAGATCTCATGAGAACTTACTATCATGAGAGCAGTATGGGGAAAACCACCCCTATAATCCAATCCCTTTCCACCAGATCTCTCCCCCAACATTGGGAATTATAATTCAAATGAGATTTGGGTGTGGAGACAGAGCCAAACCATATCACACTTTAATATTTTACAAAATCTAAAACAAGTGTTTCTAATGAAATGTTGGTGTTTAAATTGAGATATGCTGTAAGTGTGAAATATACAATGGATTTTGAAGGCAATATGAAAAAGATAATGTAAAATACCTCGTTAACAGTTTTATATTAATTGTATGTTGAAATGATTATTTGGGATCTATTGAATCACATAAAAATATATTCCTAAAATTCATTTCATACTGCTTTTTACTTTTAAAAATGTAGCTACTAGAAAATTTTAAATTGCCTATGTGGCTTTTGTTATATTTTGATTAGATTTAACTTGGATTTTATAATTGCTCACTATTAATATTTTAATATCTTCTACCTTCCCTTGTCTTTTTCCTGTGGTGAATGATTAGTGATAAGTACTATCACTAAATTATAAAATTTACTAAGTCACAAAACAATAAAAATTATTGAGTATTTTTAATGGATACTCTGAGCTCTTTTCCTAAATCCTTATTTACTAAGGATATTGGAATGGTAAATATGGAAATTACTTTCATTACTAATCTGCAGATTATCTTAGTAATTTTGAACACTACTGAAAATCAAATGTAAAAATGTTAAGAGTAAATGAATCAACTTTGTTTCTATTCTTTCTGGCAAATGCCATGCAGAAAGCAGGTCTTGAATAGTAACATGTCTTGTCTTTCCTAGTTCAGATTGTATTTTCTCTTTTTTAAAGTGGAAACTTTGAAATCAGAACTTGGCAAGTGAGATTAAAATTGTATAAATTTTATTTATATATTGTATATTAAAATTATATAATTAAAGTGGGATAAAAAATATATAAAGATAAGTATTTTCCAGTTGTGAGTGGGTTAAAATAGTCAGAGGAAAAATATTTTTAAATAAGACTTGCTAGTAAGGTGGGTAAGGATAGATTGGCACATCTGTGAGATTATTGGTGTCATGCTTCAGTGCTGATGTATGGTAAAATCCTCTTCACTCAGTCATAGAGGAGGCAAATCAGAAATTAGATAAACATAACTATAGGATCACTAGACACTGGCAACATTACTGTCCTCAAAGAGTCCTGGAAGTAGCTAAAATCATAGCCTCCGGGTGATTTTCACAGAGAGACACTTGAAATTACATGTTGGGACCACAATCTCTGCAACTAATTTAATTATGCTGTGGACCACTAAGATCTGGTCTGAAATGGGATATTAAGGTTGACTTTGAAATGTGGATAATGCTGATTTGTCACAGACCCAGCTCAAAGTATGTTAATGTTATAGACTGTGGTGCAGATTCGATGGTCTCTCCAGTAGGTTTTTCACTTCTAACTTCAGAGTCCTGATACTAAAACAAAAATGAAACAGAATGAGGGGGGATTGAAAGGAAGGAAGAAAAAGGAGGGAAGAGGAAGGAAGGAAGGAAGGAAGGAAGGAAGGAAGGAAGGAAGGAAAGAAAGAAGGAAGGAAAAAGCCCAACAAAATAAACAAAAGCCAAAAAAAAAAAAAAAAAAAAAACTAGAAGAATTCCTGTATTCCTCGTATAAAGTGTGTCCTACAATTCCACATTTCCATTCTCTTTTGAGAGAGATGGAGCAGAAACTATAAACACATTTCGATTTAACAGAAATATATTTTCCAACCCCAATTTCTTTTTTTTACTCTTTTATGAACTTGGGTTACTTCAGCACCACAGTTACATTCCTTTATCCTACAGGACGCTGCTTAAAAAGTCAGTAGAGTAGAAGTCCTAAACTGTGTTCAACTGTTCTTCAAAACATGAGAAATTCAGCTAAATGCATGGGCTTATGCTCATGTCCAGGTGCAAATGCACATACACACACACAGATGCCACAAGCTCCCACTGTGATGGGTGTGTTTAAAGCTTAGAAGAATGCAGCTTATTCATTATTATAGTGGCTGAAATCACAGAGAGACAATCAGTGCTTCAGATGAAGTCCCATAATTACACTCTATTACACTATTTGTATATGAGTTGCCAAAAACAATGCTTTCATCTGCCAAGTAGACCAAGAGGTCAAGGGGAACTGCAATTTTGCCAGCAACACCTTCTATTTTAATAGTGGACATGAGCAAGCCAATAGTTTAGAAAAAAGAGACCCCTAAACCAATACAACCTACTTATGTGTTCCAATAATGATATAGACCCCAGGAAAAGGAGGGAAATGTGGTATAGTATTTCGAAATGTAGAAAGTCTTTCTATGATATAAGTTGAGTATAAGTGTAAAGATAGTCATGTGGAGGATTATTTTTGCCTAAGATGCTTTATATAAAGTGTAATGACATGGAAGAAATGAGAGAAATATGTAAAATTATAAACAGCATTATTAGTTCTATTTCATACTTTTTACATGCCATCATTACTGTAAAATCTTTAGGGGGTATATGTGAATAGCCCTACCCCTTATTCTCTAAAAAGGGTTAAAATGTTTCAAGATAATTGTTTCTTTTTATTTACCTCTTTCAAAACTTTCACTTTAATTTTCCTTAAACATCTACTGTGTAGCCAACTAGACATTTCACACAAAGGTAGCAAAACCATCTGAGGAAAGACAGCCAGACCAATCCTCCATGAGGCAAACAGGCAATGTCATTAAGATGGACTAAACACTAGCATCACTATAATTATTCTATGCTTCTCGCCATAATATACTGTGGCAATTCATCAAATATGACAAATATTGTTAGTGGAGACAAAGACATAATGTCTTTTAATGCACTTAATTCATAATGATTTCTGAGCACCTAAAGATCTAGGACCCAGCTTTAAATTTACCCTTTGTTAGAGTGACAGAATTTCTTGGTATATAATGTGCATGCATGCCTATGGTGTACGATTAGTGCAAGCCTACACATTATATACCTTAGCCATAGTTTTCATACAACCATGGTGTTCCTACATTCTTTTGCTACGCAACTTTGTCTTAAGCAAGTTGGCCTTATGAATGCAGTATCGATATGTATGAATTTATTTTCCCTTAAAATGTGTAAAGCTAGATTGTTGATACTAAACTCCCAACTAGTCTAGTAAGAAATAAAGTCATTTTCCCACAAATTTTCCTTACTATCAAGATTAAACTAAATAACTGGGACAGTTATTTTTATTGTCTTGTCTCATGAAGTAGAATTTAAATAGTTAAGCAAATAATTTATTTGTTTCCAGCATACTGTTACAAGGATCTGCTAAAAATTTATAATTTTTATTCACCGTTTACCCAAGTATTCTACATTATGTAGCATTTTCTACATTTAAATAATCTTTAACCTGACAAATTTATGTTAATTTTAGTGTCAGCTGAAAAAAATGCATCATGTTACAACTTTCACAATTGCATGTGTATGGAAATGTCATTTTTTTTTTTTTTTTTTTTTGCTCTGTCACCCAGGCTGGAGTGCAGTGGCGCGATCTCGACTCACTGCAAGCTCCGCCTCCCGGGTTCCCGCCATTCTCCTTTCCTCAGCCTCTCCGTGTAGCTCGGACTACAGGCGCCCGCCGCCACGCCCGGCTAATTTTTTGTATTTTTAGTAGAGACGTGGTTTCACCGTGGTCTCGAGCTCCTGACCTCGTGATCCGCCCGCCTCGGCCTCCCAAAGTGCTGGGATTACAGGCGTGAGCCACGCGCCCAGCCGGAAATGTCATTTTTTTTTAATGAAACTTGCTGTCGTTTCAGTCAGTGTGGGCATGTTGCAAAGAATTATAGATGATGATGTAGATGCATAATTTCAAAAAGGTAAGTAATTTCCAAAACAAGTTATAAGTCAATGTTATCTTCAAGTTCTTGTGTTTCCCTTCCAAATACTGTAAAATTTTATTCTGTAACTCTATAGATCTCATACTATTTGAATAAGAAGGATATTCACTACTTACCTATTTTAACCAAAGTAATTTCATTATAAATATTACATGATAATTTATGCGTTGTGTTTAGAAATTCTCTTAAGAGGAATTTCATGTTTTTAAGCTGTAAAATAATGCATTACTTACTATTTTATAACACAGTTATTCTTTAAGAACCATCTAAACAAATACCAAAATGGCAGAAACTAAGTAAAAAACTTAATCTATATTTTGGTTGGTATAAAATGGCATAGACTTTAAGAGATACTTGCAGTATGAGGTATTTACACATTTAGAAGGTTGTAGATGTAATGTGGATTCATGAATTTTCCTCCTAATCTGTAGAGTCACCTTGTCAAATTCGGATCCAACCAAGTTTCCTGAGATTCTTCACACTGGCACAAGTTTCCATTGTGACATTCTGGTTATTCAGGTATTGCCTTGGTTTTTACCTTTATCATGGGGTTGATATCAGTAACTGCATGAAAACCTGTTCTTCAAAAGTAAAATACAGAGGCTGGTGAAACTTCAGCATGCACACTATTGGGCCATGTCACTTATAAGATACATAATCAAATTTCTATTACAGATGTTACTCTACTGAAATCTTGGATTATGACATAAGTTATCCCTTATGTAAATTCATCTCAGAATAAGATTCATAAGTTGGTAATATAATTCAGGAAAATAAATCAATTCTTGCTTATTTAAAATTTTTGTTTTACCAGGTGTTAAATGAAGCATTTAACCTAGTTATAATGATAATACTATTCAAAACAAATGACAACACTTGAATCCAGATGAAAAAAATGAATATTTTTCCATCTTGGAACTTAATAATATGACTATTTATTTGTGAGTTTATCAATGTAACATCTAGTTCATATTAAGAGCTTGATTAAGAAAGATGTTTAAAATCACTGATGTTTCTAATTCTAAAACTTAGCATCCATCAGAATTCTGTTTCCTTTAAAAATGTATTATTAGTATTTTTCACCTCTGAATGATTTTGCATGTCTCCCGAAATATAAACAAAATGTTTAAAGCATAAATAGACATTGTAAGTCCAGCATTGTATGTAATTCTCTATCAGTTAGTTATCACTACAGTTTGTGATGTAACAAACCACAAACTCTGAAACAATTATCATTTTAAACATATATGGGCTAATTGGCTAGGAGACTCTGCTGATCATAGCTATTGTTGCTCAAGCATGTGTGGGTAGGCTGGCTATTGACTGACCTGTGAGGGCCACAGATGGGACAACTGCAATGACGCAGCTTGGTTTCTCATGTCTCATTCTCCAACAGCTCAGTTGAGGCCTCATGGCAAAAGCAGAGAACCGTCTGCATGGGTCACATCTGTGAATATCCAATTGGCCAAAGAAATGTACATAGTTGAACTCAGTCTCAAGGGGTAGTGGAAGGAGCTTCAAATTTATGTGTCAGAAGTTGTTGAATTAGGTACAGGAGAAGAATTTGGCTAATAATGCAACTATTTCCCCAGTCTACTGTTTATTTCATTTTACTTAATAACTCTATTGATGTATTCATAGCCATCAAAACAAATAAATAAACAAAATAACATTAAATAATTTAGAGAAAGAGAAATTTTTGCCATATTGGCACAACCTGAATGTTCTTACATTTCAGTGCATATTCTTTCAGGTGTTGCAAAGTATGTGTGACACATGAGATTAAATTATGAATTTGCTATTGTTACATAAACTGTGGGCAAATTCAGAATATAACAAAACTTTAAAAAACTTAAAAAAAATTGATCTGTGTAAACCTACAGTAAACTCATAGTCAATGATGAAATTTTAGAAATATTTATATTAAAGTCAGGAATAAGAAAATGAGGGCCACTATTATTTCTTCTAGTCAACATTATCTTGGAGTTCCCATCAAATAAAGCAAGAAGGAAAAAATCAAAGGAATATATGATGAAGAGAAAAAAACATTTTTCACAGACAATATTGACTGACAGCAAGAAAAATCTAAGAATATTCACAAATCAAGCTATTAAAATTATGAAAGGAATTCAGCGAGTTTGAAATCAATAGCATTTCTAGACACCATCATGAATGTATTTAAAAAAACAAGTCATTCACAGAAGAAAAGATATAAACACCTAGGAATATTAAACAAGAGATGAGAAAAATGATTATGGAGAAAAATTAAAATGTATTCTTGAAGACATAAAATGCCAGAATAATAGATGCCGTGTGCTATGTTTACATATAAGAACATTCAATATGGAAGATTTTGCAATATTTGTCAGATTAGTTTAAAAGTCAATGAAATTCCAGTCAACATCTGAATCAGAGATTTTGAAGAGGTTAATTTTAAGAATAATCATGGACACCTGAAGAAGAAAAGGGAAAGGGAGCAGGATATATTTGCCCCTTATTATAATTCCTAGTAAATTTCAGAGTTGTGGCTTTGATACAAGGGTAGACAAACAGAAAAATGTGGCAGAATAGAAAGCCCAGAAACAGACATAATAAACACAAAGAAAATTGACATATGGCAGAGTAATTATTAAAAATCTGTGGAAAAAGATGGACTGTCCAATAAATATTGCCAGTGGGCTAAAATTTATTAGCCTAATGAAAAATCCTATCATATTTTAATATCTATAATAATAAGCCCAAGATGTATAAAGACCTAAGCATGAAAACAAAAATTTTAAAACTTTTTGAAGAAAACGGTATTTTTGTAATTTTAAGGTAGAAATAATTTCGTAAACAGGATACAAAAAGTACAAATGTTAAAGAAAAAAGATCAATAAATTCCACCATGTTACATAAAGAAAAACGTCCTGTATCACAAAGAACACTATGTAAAATTAAGAATAAGCCATAAACGGGGCTATTATATTGGCAGTGCATATAACCAAAGACGTTGGTGTATAGCTTATATAAAGAACTCTTATAAGTTGATAACAGTGGCCAAAAATAACTTCAATGAACAAAATATACAAACAGGCAATTAACAAAACAGGAAAGTTGAATTTTCAATGATAATTTTAAAGGTTTCACTAGTAGTCAGAAAAATGGAAACTAAAATTGAAGTGAACTATTGTCTTCCACCAGTTAATTGGCAGTTTAAAACGCATAAAACTTGGGAGAGAACGTTAGCGCTAAGAACTCATACATTTATGGTAGGAGTGTAAGTTGGTACAAACCAATCTAGAGTACAATTTGGCGATACGTAGAAAATAGGAGGATGATCATAATGCACAAAGACACGTGGTATGAATATGCTATGATTATTTGTGAACTCTCTTATGGATGAACAGTTTATTATATACATCCAAGGCTTGGCTGCTATAAACAGTGATTCAAGAAAAATTTTTGCAGTTAGGGGATGGAGAGGGCGGTGGTACACTGCTATAGGCACATTTCTCAAACTCCAGTGTCAAATGGCTTCCAGCCATATTCAGACAATGAGAAGGATTGGCAGATTAAAAAGGAGAGGCCAGGTTATTTGTTCCCTTCCTATCTTCCTTGGGCTATGTCTGGAAATAGCTACACTTTTCCTGTGGCTCAGTTTCCTGCTAATATTAATCCCTGGATTTCCTCACCATCGTCTGTTTGGTTTCTTGGCAATTCCATCACTATGTAAAAATTCATTGCATTAGATTTTCTGTATTTTAAGTCATATGAGAACCATGAATCAGAGCTGAGCAAGGGAAGGTTGAGGAATCATTTTGAGGAAAAATGGCCCCAGGACTGATTTCCCCCTTACTTAACACCTTCATATTTCAAATTCATGCTTCCAGTAAACATAAAATAGCTATTTAGAGAATAACTACAACAAAAGATAATGCCACTTTCTGTCCTCCAAAGAGAGAAACAAAGTCCCATCAGTCATGGTATCCTTCACAAAGCCCAGAATCTCCAGGAGATGAGCAATTGTCTCTACCAGGTCTGATTTTGTTAGGCCTTACTAACATTCTTTTTTTTGAGATGGAGTCTCGCTCTGTTGCCCAGGCTGGAGTGCAGTGGTGCTATCTCGGCTCACTGCAATCTCTGCCTCCCAGATTCACGCCATTCTCCTGCCTCAGCCTCCCGAGTAGCTGGGACTACAGGCGCCTGCCACCACGCCCAGCTAATTTTTTTGTATTTTTAGTAGAGACGGGGTTTCTCCATGTTAGCCAGGATGGTCTCGATCTCCTGACCTCGTGATCCGCCCGCCCTGGCCTCCCAAAGTGCTGGGATTACAGGCGTGAGCCACCATGCCCGAGGCCTTACTAACATTCTTAATATAAAATGGTAAGGAAAGAGGGAAGAGAAAACATCAATATATACATAAAATATGTGTAGCTGCAACAGGTTTAATTTTAAATTGGTCATGAATCTATAGTTGATATTTGTCATTTCTACTATCAATCTCATAATTATTTTTCTCTCAGATAGTTCCTCATCTGGATAGTTATTTTCTTGATGAGTTCACCTAACCCTTTCATTTCTAAAGAGTCTGAATCATTATGGGTCTTAAATCTATTGAATTGCTGTGGTCTTCCATTGATCTTTGCCCTCACAAATAGAAGTACTAGAGGATACCTTAAAAAACATTGTTTGCCTGCCACCATTGTATAGCAGAAACCCAGTTGAGCTTTGTAGTCAAGATCCTCCTGACTGCAATCCAGTAAACTCCAATTTATTGAATGTTTACTGAACACCCAACTCTTTAAACTCCTCTGAAATATCCAGTTCAGTAAATGCCTCTGCTTATTGCTTTAGTGCCATGAGGAGCAACAGATAGCAAAGTGGCAGTATTAATATTCATATTACGAGATGTTTGCTTTGTCCCTTGGTGGGAAATTCCTGCCTTAGGAACTAAGCCTTCTTACTGGCAGAGCCTGAGATTGTGGGGATGGGAATCAAAAACTCTGCTAGTGGGTTATTCAGTAACAGTAGTAAGAGTCATTTTCACTTCTGGCTTCAGGACCTGCGTTTACTGGCTGTGAAAGAAATAGCTCTATAATAGTATCTTCTGATTCAGGACAAATAGCACACACTTTAGGATAGCACTCAGCCTCTCAGGGTGTTATCTCATATCTGGTATTATAACCAAATCTTAAATAGGCCATTTCATTATTCTGTAGTTCAACTGATTCTAAAGACCAGTGAGTATCTTGGGTCTGAGCTCATTGTTTCACTTCTTTTGTGGTAAAAGATGTGCTTTAATTGTGCTTTGTACTTGGTTGAGCTCAATCTCATCTATACCATTTGATATTGAACTATGACTGCACATGTCTACATGAAGAACTGGCCTATTTGACTGCACATAGTTCATCAGATTGTTGTGTTGAGAATATACTGAATGAGGGCAAGAGCAAAAGCAATGAATTAGAAGGTTGTTGCAATTAACCAGATGACAACTAATAGCTGTTCTGACAAGACTGATAGCAGAGGTGTGATACAAAGTGATCAAATAATAGATGTATTTTAAAGTTAGAACCAACAATACAGTCTGATCAATTTATTGTGGGAAATGAAAAAAGGATAATAGTCAAATCACTGTAAGGTTTTCTATCTGGGAAATTGGAAAAATGGAGCTTCCATGTACTGAGATAGAAAAGACAATGGGAAAGGAAAATTAGAGAGAGAGATCAGGAGCTAATTTTTGGGTGTATAAAGTTTAAAATGACTGTTAAATCCAAGTGCAGACATCAAGGGAGCCATTGGATGATATGAGTATAAAGATGGGAAGTGAGATCGTGAATGGAGATTAAATTGGAGAGTCAGCATTGTACAGATAACACTTAACGCCATAAAACTGAAGGGGATCACCAAGGTATTAAGTGAGATAGAGGGAAGAAGAGCTCCATGGAGCACAGCAATGTCAAGAGTTGGAGGGATAAGAAGAAATCAACAAAGGCTACAGAGAAGGGACAGCCAGGGAGGAAGAAGGAAAATCAGGAGGCTGATACGTTCTGGAAGTCAGGTAAACAGTCTATGTAAAGGAAAGAAGGGTGTGTGACATGTGCTTGTATAATAAGCAATAAAACCTAAGAACTGATTATTAGATTTAGCAATAAGAATATCATTGATGACTTTGGGAGAGCAGTGGAGGTGAAAGATTCTTTGAAGTGGTATATGGGAAAAATGGAATATAAAAAAAGGAGCATTACTACTGATCTTACAACCTTTAGAAATATAATAAGATAAAAATGGGCCAAAGACCTTAACGGACACCTGCCCAAAGATAGATATATGTGCTTAACTGCCATATATATACATATATATATATATATGTATTTTATATATACACATATATTGTATGTATACAATCGTATGTATACATTTTATATATATACATATATAAAAGATGCTCTGCATCATATGCTATATGTAGAGACAAAAGACCCAGAATAGCCAACATACTATTGAAGGAGAAGAAAAAAGCTGGAGGACTGACATTTTCTGACTTCAAGACTTACTGTGAAGTTACAGTAAAGAAGACAGTGTGGTATTGGTGAAAGAATAAATGTAGATCAATGTAACAAAATAGAAAGCTCAGAAATAGGCCTACATAAATATAATTAATTGATCTTTGACAAAAGGGCAAAAGCATGACAATAGAGAAAATTGTTTGTTTGTTTGTTTCCCAACAAATAGTGCTGGAACAAGTATACATCTTGCATATATGCAAAAAACCCAATTAAACACAGACCCTATCCACCCTTCACAAAAAATAAATCTAAAAGAATCGCAGACCTAAATGTAAATGTTAAACTGTAGAACTACTAGAACAAGAAAATCTAGATGACCTTAGGTTTGGTGATGACTTTTTAGAAACAATTCCAGAGGTATGATTCGTGAAAGAAAGAACTAATAAGTTAGACTTCATTATAAGTAAAAATTTCTGCTCTGAGAAAGACACTGTCAAGAGAATGAAAAGACACGCCACAGAGTGGGAGAAAATATTTACAAAATACATCAGATAAAGGACTGTTACTGAAAATACCCAAAAAGACAGAGTCAACAATAAGAAAAGGAGCAACCTGATTTAAAAAAATGAGTCAAAGACCTTAAGAGACAACTCACTAAAAAAGATGTACAGATGGCAAATAGTCATATAAAAAGATGTTCCACAACATGTGTGGTTAGGGAAATGCAAATTAAAGCAATAAAGAGATACCATTACGTACCTATTAGAATGGTTAAAACCCAAAACACCAACACCAGTGCTGGCAAGAAACTGGAACAACAGGAACTGTCATTTGTTGCTGGTGGGAATAAATATAATAAATTTGAATAGGCCAATATATATGGAAGAAATTAATGTGTAATTTAAGACCTTCGTATAATAAAAATTTCAGGCCTAGATGGCTTTACTTGTAAATTCTTCAAAATATTTAAGAAAGAACATCAATCTTATCCAAATAGAATAAAGCATAATAGTGTAGAAAAAGAAACTTCTCAAGTCATTTTATGAAAGGAGACAATAATCTTACAAAAAGAAATCTTATAGATAAATCTTTCATAAACCTAAATGCAAAGTCCCCCCGAAATTTAGCAAACAGATTCATGATTTCAACAGCATAATAAATAATAAAAAATTGATTTATTTCTGAGATTCAATTTTTCACATTCTGAAATAAATTTAATTCAGAAATCAACCAAATTAATATAAAATAAGACAAAAATTACATAGTCAATTCAATAGATACAGAAATTTACTTGATAAAATAAAATTCCATATTCATTCATGATTAAATAATTTACCTTTTAAGACAGGCTAGAAATGGAAGGGAACTTCCGTAAGAAAATTTTTACTTATAAAGAACTTACAACAAACACTAAGTATTTGTTTTGAGTTCTTTATGTACTGAGAAATATTTCATATTTATATATGATGAGATATAGTGAAAGTTGTTCACCTGAAACTGTGACAAAGACAAGTATGTTTTTCATTAGTATGTCAATTTACCATCATGTTAAAGGTCTAAGCCAATGGAATAAGGCTAAAGAAAGAAAAATTCTATGAATTGGAAATGGAAAAGTAAAGCTGTCATAATTTGCAAATTAGTATGGTTGAGTAAGTAAAAATTTGAAAGAATACATAAATATACTTTAATGAGTTTAGTAAGGTTTCTAGATGCAAGATCAATATACAAAACTAAATTATTTTTAAATAAGCAATAAATAAAAATGAAATTCTAATAAATAATACACTACAATGGCATAAAAATTACCTAGGAATAAGTGAAAATTTGCAAGACTTCCTTAGCGAAAACCATAAAATATTTTTGAGAAAAATTAAGAAGACCTATACAAATGAATTATTCAAGTTCATGGAAAACTCATAAGGTAAAGATGTCAACTTTCTTCAGATTGATCTATAGGTTCAGTACAATCCTAAAACAAATTCTAGGTTTATTGTGGGGGTTGACAAGCTATTTTAAGATGTATATGGTAATGATAAAGTCCAGGAATAGCCTAGACAATTTGAAGAAAAAATAAGTTTGATGACCTATTGTGCAGATATAAAGACCTATTGTGGAGACTAACGTTAACTCTATCTTGGAAGCTAATCTTCCATGACTTCCAGTTAATCCCAGTTTTGGGAATGCCTCTAAGATTTCCAGTTCTTCTATTGTTCCTTGTGTAAAAGCACATACGTACTGCAAATCCTGCCCTTAGATCAAATCAACTTTGATAAACTTATACTTACCATAAATCTTGCCCTTAAATCAAATTAAGCATGTATACCTTTTCCCTATGGTATATAATTCCTGGTTCTGGGGGTCAATGGGATGGAGATCTATTTGTCTGTGGCCACTCAAGACCACACTTCTGTCTGTTATGTTCCCCAATAAAATTGTCCTATAAGGACAAGCTTGATTTGTTTGCCTATTTCTGAAGTTTCTTGGTTTCTTCTGCATTTGTTGGTTGCTTTGCATATACAGCCTTTTCTTGAAATACCTATTATAAAGTTTTAATAATCAATGCCATGTGTTATGGGCAAAAAGGTATCCAAATAGACCAATAAAAAAGAATCAAGAGTTAAGAAACAGACTCATGATATTTGGTGACATGATTTTTGAAAAGTTGACTGTAGAGCTGTAGGTAAAATGTGGTATTTTTAACAAATGATGTGAGTAATTGGAAATATATGTTGGGGGAAGGAAAGATTGACTTCAGTCGGTCCCAGAGACAAAATTTAATTCCAAATTGGTTATAGATCTAAATGTGAAAGGTAACATAATAAAGCTTCTAAACAAAATTATAGGAGCATGTCTTCATGGTCTTCGGATTGGCACAGATTTTTTAAATGAGAGTTGAAAAGTGCTAATCATAAAGAAAATATCTGATAGTTTTTACTATGTTAAAATTTAGGACATCCATTAAAAGACACTTTTAGGAAAGTAAAAATGTAAGCCCTGGAGTAGGAGAATACATTCACCCCAAATAATGGTTAAAGGGTTTGTATCTTGAACCTATAAATACGTTTTCAAGTCAATATGAGAAACACAGATAATCCAATAGAAAAACAGAAAACATTTGAACAAACACTTCACAGCAAAGAATATCTAAGATGACCAAGAAACACATGAAAAGATGCTTGGCATTATTAATAATCAGAAAAACACAAATTAAGATGACAATGATACACACTTTATATCCACCAAAGTGGTCAGGCAAATGGAAAAATACTGACATGACGAAATATTGGTGAGCATGTGGAGCAACATCAATACTGTTGCTGGTGGAGTGCCTATTACGTTAAGCACATTTGACAACTTTTAAAAATTGTCTTCTCAAGTTGAATTTATCCTGTATTCTAGAGATTCAGTTTCTAGGCATACAAAATGCACCAATACGTGCACCAAGAAAGGTATACATTAATGTTGATAGCAGCATTATTCACAACACCCAAGAATTGGAAACAACCCAAATGTCCGCCAATAGCAGACCGAGTAAGTTGTGTGCATATGCACAACAGACCGCTATACAGCAACGAAAACGAAGGAGTTATATTCGTCCTCACAACTGAATAAATCTCACGACCATAATGTGGGTAGAAGAAACCTCAAACAAAATAGTACATACGCTAAGATTTTTATCTGTAAAAAGTTCCAAATATATGCAATACTAAAGTACAATGTTTAGAGACACGTGATTTAGAGGAGGCATGGGGATGTTTCTGGGGTGCTGGCAGTGCTCTTGACCTGGTTGATGGTAACATGGATATTTGCTTTGTATTATTATAATGGGCTGAGATATACATTTTTGTTTTCTATATTTTGTAAATGTGTTATATTGCTATAGAATGCCTTTAATAATAGAGATTACTTTTTCTAAAATTGGGAAATTTGGTTGTTAGAAATGCTGGAAATAATCTTATCATAGGTGTTCTGGTCAGAATGATACACCAGCACTTGCTGTTGGTAAACGTTGAGGATGAATGTTCTTCAAAAGGAGGTACCTATCTCCCCACCTCACAAATACAGTTTAATGTCCTCTAAGTACGGTTGAGGGTTTTTCAGTCTTCCCCACTTTTTTTTTTATAATGTCAGAACATGCAATATATTTTAAATCTATGCAAGATCTTCCTTCCTGCTGTGCTTAATTTCTGAATCCAATGCTGTCACAAAAACAGATGCAATGTGATGCCCGGTGGAAAGAGCAAATACTGATTTTCATCAGCACTACATAGCCCCTCCTGTAAATTGGTCCTGTGCACCCTGTTCAGGCAGATGTACCACATGTTTTTTGATGGTTTTATATTAAGATGGTAATAGAAGACAAAGTTACTTTTTAAATTGAAGTAATTATTTTTCACAATTTGGAAGCAAAATCATCAAAGTAGAGTTGAGGTTTTTTTTTTTTTTTTTTTTTTTTTTCCTATTTCAAGTATTTAACTCCAGCTTGTGTCAGAAAAAATATTTACTAAAATTATTTCAAAGGATACTTATTAAACTTGGTAATGCTAAAAGGCTCATAATATCTGTTATCTATTTTGAGTCTGATTTGAAACTAACTTGATGATTAGATCCATAATTTAAAGAAAGATGCCATATCTAAAAACATTTCTAATTATTATAAATAAATGAAAATGAGAACTCTTGGTACACCTAAAATGTTAATTTGTTTAAGTGACAAGATAAATATCCTTTCTCCTTAATTGATTATGTAATCATCTCAATTGTGAATCTGACCTATCTATGCAGCAAGCAAGTAGATTTCAAAAGGAATTATTAAGTAGACAGACCTTAGTGAGGCAGTCCTTTTCTTTTTAACATGAAAATTGGTCCTGCCTTACAAAACATGCGATTAAAGTATTGAGTGACTGTAGGTAGTTGGAGAAGTTACGAGACAAAAGCTTCACGTTTCTGTTTATAGATAATATCATGTTTCCAGTCTAACTCATGTTTCATGTTACTGAAGGAGAAAGAATATGTTACATTTATATTATGACTGGAATATACTTGTCCTATATGTAAATAAGACTTCCCCCACTTCCTCAGTTTTGGTGGTACAAAATAAATTCGTATCTGCAGATTATTCAAATTAACTATTTCAGGTCTCGTATGGCTTTCTCAAGCTTGTCTTTCTTTCCTATCATGATTCTTTCACCTTACCTCCTTTTTGATAATTCCAGAAACTCAGAGGTTGACATTCATAGCTTAATTCCTTTTACAACACTGTTACACAGAGAAAGCTGGAAACTCAGAATCCTCCTTGGCAACTGTTAATACCTCATGATACTTTCTTCTTGTAAAGACTCAGTGCTAAAACACTGATTCTGCCAATACTTGCCCATTGTACGATGCTTGTAACAGGGAGGGATGGTGAAGTGGGTGGGGGTGGGGACAGTGGGGTCAGTCCTGCTATTCCAGCAAATTCCCCTTTGACTTCTACTAAAAAAATGCTTGAGTGAAGTATGATCACCTTCAAAATGTGGAAACCTAGCAGCCTAATGTGATGCCTACAGTTACTTCTGCAGTTACACAGCGCTAGGACTTCCTGTGTCAATTGCATTGCCCCAGCTTGGCACCTACTGAATACTTAACAACATTTTCAGGTCAATTTGTATTTAGTTTGCAACTAGCCATCTTGGGTTTTCCATCTCCAGAGTACATTATTTTAGACTTGTTCCCACTTCCTCTCACCCTCTACACTTTTTCTCTCCCCAGTAGTACTGTACTATCCTTATTTGCTTCCTTAGTCTTTATGAAAGCCTACTCCAATTTTCAGTTCCCAGGAGAAACAAAACTCTCTTTTTGAAAAAAATCCACTTTTTCACTTTAGAGCTAAGATTGTTTTCCAAACTTCACTGAAATAATTACAGTTAACTACTAGAAGGCCTTGAATAAAGAAGTATAATATTGATTATTTTTTCCCCAGCAGTGACTTTAGTTTTACTCTTCACTCCTCTCTTATTCACTGTCATCTTCAAGTTATATTGTTTTCTTCTCTCCAGTTTCATTCTTACTACTTAACGAGGGCCTCCATCAGCCATCCAAAAGTCTCCCTCTGCTTTAAATTTACCTCTTTTGGCGGGCAAATGGGAGTGCCTGTCCTCACCTAGGTCCATGGGCATAGGCCCAGGGGTGGAGCCCTCGCCAGGGACCATGCCCTTCTCTACCCAGCACTTCCCTGATCCCTCCAATATCACTATCTCTCAAATCAGTCTCCCCAAGAACTCAGAGGCTGGGGTTTTTATGGATAATTTTGTCGGTGGGGGCTATGGAATGGATGCTGCTAATTGGTTGCGGATGAAGTCATGGGGTATGGAAAATGGTCCTTGTGTGCTGAGTCCATCTCTGGGCTGGGGGACACAGGACTGATTGAGTCATGAGTCATGGGTCTTGGAGGGGTCGGTCAGTTCCCAGAATGCAAAAATTGGAAAAACTTCTCAAAAGACCAATCTTAGCTTCTACCATAGTGATGTTATCTATAGGAGCAATTGGAGAAGTCACAAATCTTGTGAATGCGAGCCATAGGATTTCTGAGCAGTAAGAGATTATAAAAACTATGCCTACATTTTAGCAGAATTCAGGACCCTCTCATGATTCTAATCTTGTGGCTTTTCATTCATTTTTGGTCCCTAAGCAAAAAGGGGCTTAGTTTTAGGGAAGGACTATTATTATCCTTGTTTCTAAGTTAAGCATAAACTAAATTCTTCCCATTGTTGGGTTGGCCTACGCCCAGGAATGAGCAAAGACAAGCAGCCTGTAAAGCTAGAAGCAAGATAGAGTCAGCCATGTTAGATTTTTCTCACTGATACACTCTTTGCAAAGGTGGCTTCACTCTCTTTAGCAATTCATTCTTTTCCATCATGTCAGTTTGTAACAAATTATCTTCGCTTTCCTTTATCCATGAATGTCTTTATTTCACCATTATTCTTGAATGATATTTTCATTGGATGTAGAATTCCAGGTTTATAGTTCTTTTTTTCCATCACTTTAAAATGTTGCTGTTTCTTTCTGCCTTACATGAATTATGATGAGAAATCTGGAGTTAAATTTAGTAATGTATTATTTTTCTATGGCTGCTTTCAAGATTCTTTCTTTGTCCTTAGCTTTCAGTAGTTTGATTATAATATGTATTTTGGAAGAGATTTCTTTGGCTGTATCATTTTTATGTGTGCTGAGCATTCTGAAATTCTAAGTTTACATTTTTCACCAGATTTGGGAAGTTCAGCCATTATATTTTTAAACATTTTGTTCCGCATACATTCTTTTCTCTCTATGTCTGGAAATATAAATAAATTTAGACCTTTTATTATTGTGTTACAGGTCCCCAGTTCTCTCTTTTTTCAATCTTTTTCTCTGTCATTCAGATTGGATAATTTCTATCAATCTATCTTCAAGTTTATTAATCTTTCCCCTTTTATTTCCATTATGCTATTGACCTCACCTGAAAATTTTTTATTTTCATTGTTTTATTTTTCATTTCTAAAATTTTCATAATTTATATTGACTGTTTTCATGTTAAGACTTCTTATTTTCCCACATATTTCAAGGATGTTTGCTCTTACTTCCTAGAACATGGTTATACTCGCTATTTTAAAGTGTTTGATAGTTCCAATATCTGTATCATCTTGGTGTAGTTACTCTTGTGTCATTTTTCTTATGAGATGTTGAAATGCGTCTGGTGCTTCCTACACCAAGTGATTTTGAATTGTATCCTGTGCTTTTAAAGTATCATATTTTAAAACTCTTAGTCTTGTTTAAATCCTCTGTAGAATGTTGATATTTGATTGTTTGTTTGTTTTAGCAGGCAACTGATCCAGTTGGGTGCAGACAAGTCCATATCTATTTTTGTATGTTGTGATTTCAATGTTAGTTCGATTTTTAAAGGCTTTGCAGTGGTATTCCCACATGCACACCACTTAGTGCACAGTCTGGGACCTGGGCTGTAGTCAAGACTACAGTTAAGTTCTGAAAGCTTTTAGTAGGCTCTTCAGGGTCATATTCACACACATGCGGCCCAGGAGTGAGTCATGGCATTCATATGCAACTTTATAGAATTGCTTTTTAAAGCTCCCTCCATACCTCTCTAACACCTTATAGTTCTCAGAAGCCCTCTCCTTCTGGTTCTCTGGCTAAAAGCTGGTGTTCTTGCTTCTCTGGCTCTGCCATGTACTTTCCATTACCCTGTATACCTACAGGGCAAAATGGTAAAAAGAATAGAAAGAGATAAAAAGGAAAAGCAAGTGGATTCTCCTGTGCTGTTGTGACTACAGGTCCTCTGATCAGAGAGGTTTTCTCTTTGATGAAGTTGTAAATATCTTTCAAGTTATCATTTCTGTTTCTGCTACTGCCACTGTGTGATCTCCTGCGGAGTAGGGTGGTAAGACAAGAGAGAGAAAAAAAATGGAAAAACACAGAATGTTCCTCATTATCTTTGACAAAAAGAGATCCCTCATAACAGAAATAGAGAGCTTCTTTTGAAACACTTTCTGTCTGTACCTTGTATACAGTGTTGGGTTCTGGACTACGTTTGCATTCAGGCCAGAAAATAAAAAATGAAAAAAATCTGTTAACTTACTGCTTATTTAGTGGTGCTATCATTTACTTTTTAGTTCTCAGCTGTCCCATATATTCTCTTCAGGGATTTTAGTTGCATTAACTTTGAGAGACAAGTTGAAGTGTATTTATTCTACCTTGACAAGAAAAGAACTTTCATTTAAAAAAATTATAATTTTTAAAATTGTGACAAAAAACTCATAAAATTTACCATCTTAACCATTTTTAAGTGTACACTTCAATAGTGTTAAGAATATTCACATTGTCGTACAACAGATCTCCAGAACTTTTTCAACTTGGAAAACTGAAGCTCTACACCCATTGAACAAAAACTCCCTAAATCTCCCTTCCCACACCCCCTGGCAATCCTCATTTTACTCTTTCGTTTCCATGAGCTTGACTACATGAGATATCTCATGTAAATGGAGTCACACAGTATTTATCTTTTTGTTATGGATTTATTTCATTTAATGTAATTTATGCAAGGTTCATCCGTGTTGTAACATATGATATGGTTTGGCTCTGTGTCTACACCCAAATCTCATCTTCTGGCTCCCATAATTCCCACATATTGTGGGAGGGACCCTGTGGGAGATAAGTGAATCATGGAAGGGGGTCTTTCCCGTGCTGTTCTTATGATTGTGAATAAGTCTCACGAGATCTGATGGTTTTAAAAATGGGAGTCTCCCTGCACAAGCTCTTTCTTCATCTGCTGCCATCCACATAACACGTGACTCACTCCTCCTTGCTTTCTGCCATGATTGTGAGGCCTCCTCAGCCATGTGGAACTGTAAGTCCATTAAACCTCTTTCTTTTGTAAATTGCCCAATGTGGGTATGTCTTTTTAAGCAGCATGAAAACAGACTAATACAGCATGTGACAAGATTTTCTTCTTTTCTGAAGGCTGAATAATATTCATATACACACACACACACATTTTGTTTATCCATTCATCTGTGGATGGACATTTGGGTTGTTTCCACCTCTTGGCTATTGTGAATAATGCTGCTATAATCTTGGGTGTGCAAAAATCTCTTGGAGATCTTGCTTTCAGTTCTTTGGATATATATGCCAAGAAGTGGAATTGCTAGATCATATGGCAATTCTATTTTTAGTTTTTTGAATAATCTCCATACTGCTTTTCATAGTGCTGTACCATTTTACGGTCCCAAAACCAGTGCTCAAGGGACTCTAATCTCTCCACATTTTTGGCAAGATTTGTTTTTTCCTGTTGTTTTGATTGTGGACATCCTAATAGGTAAGAGGTGATATCTCACTATAGTTTTGATTTCATTTTCCTGATCACTAATAAGGTTGAACATCTTTTCATGTGCTTCTTGACCATTTGTATATCATCTTTGGAGAAATGTCTATTCAAGTCCTTTGCCCATTTTAAAATTGTGTTATTATTTCCTCGGTTGTTAAGTTGTAAGTGTTCTTTATATATTTTGGACATTAACCCCTTATAAGATAAACGATTTGCAAATATATTTTCCCATTCCAAAGACAGAACCTCCATTTTCTTTTGTCTTCCAGTGTCACTATTGAGAGATCTGCCTTCTAGGTCCTTCATATGAAATCTTTCTACTTCCACACTCTGAAAGCTTTTATGATCTTCTCTTTTCTCATGGCCATACACTTTGGCATGTGTGAATATAATAATTTGCTCCATTATTATGGGCTCTTTTCCTTTGAAAACTTTTCTTCTTCAATTCTGGGAAAAATACTTGAATTGGTCTGATGATGATTTCTTTCTTTCCGTTTTTGGTTTTTGTGTCTTCTCTTATATTAGAATAATAGAAGACACAAAAACCAAAATTGAAAAACTCACTTGAACTTATTTTTGAGATTTACCTTTTATCAGTTAAATTTATATTTATCATGGCTACTAGTTGTTTGAGCTTTTTCTATTATATTGAATGTTTAATTTACTATATTTCACATTTGCTTCTTTTTGTCCTCTTTTCGGGCTACTATTAGATTGTTAGAATTTTCTTTATTCTATTTGATGCTTTCTACCGGTCCGAAATTTACAGTATTCTCTTTTTTCCATAGTGATTTAGCCTTAAGGCCATACCTTCTGTGTCCATGTGGTTGTTATAACCCCAGCCCTAATCTCTTTAACCTATATTCAGTATCCCATACATAGTCTGTGGGCTGCCTAATACTTACTGCCACCCATTGAGTTTGGTCCACTTGTGGCAAAAACAAAAAAACAAACAAACAAACAAAAACCTGCAGTGGGTATATTTGTTTATTGTATTTTATCCAGCACTTCTGTGTTTGTAACATTGACGATTTCAATCTGTCATGTTGCTTTACAGAGTAGTTTACCTCTAACGAGTGTCATCAAACACAAATAAGTATGTATGTACAGTCAGTCCTCTGTTTCTGTGGGTTCCACATCCATGAATTTAACCAACTGCAATAAAAAATATTGGGGGAAAAAAAAGAATGGTTGTGTCTGAACTGAACATGTTCACATTTTTTGTTCTTGTCATTTTCTCTAATATTTGTTAATATAAATATAGATATATAAATTAGAAATTATGGCAAAACATACAAAAATGTTAACAGTGATTTTCTCTGTGGCGTGATATTATTGGTAATTTTTTCTTCTTTATATGTATATATTTCCCAAATTTTACAATAGTAATATTGTTTTTTATAAGGAAAAGTAGAAAGATTTTTCTTTAAGCTTTTTACATTCATAGTGTTAAAACACTGTTTTATACATATATCAAAGAGATGATTGAACACTAGCTTAATTAATCAATAGTATTAGCGTGGAGAGAAAAATGTGGGCATATGGCTTTATGTTCAAGTAAAATATGCTTGGAGGAAGTCAGGAGTTGGTAGTATTGTTTAATTTTTAGAGTAGTTTTTAACAGGAAGAGGCTGAGAAACTGTTACCTTTTCACCTCTTGTTTTAAACAGAATTATGTGTGTTCAACCTGAATCTATGGGGTGATATTTTGCATTACAGTTATTTACATAGCATTTACATTATGTTAGGTATTATAAGTAATCTAGAGATGATTAGATGGGAGGATGTGCATAGGTTATATGCAAATACGACACCATTTTGTTTGTTTGTTTGTTTGTTTGTTTTTTGAGACAGAGTTTCGCTCTTGTTGCCCAGGCTGGAGTGCAGTGGCATGATCTCAGCTCACTGCAACCTCCGTCTCCCGGATTCAAGCAATTCTCCTGCCTCAGCCTCCCGAGTAGCTGGGATTACGGGCACGTGCCACAACACCTGGCTAATTTTTTTGTATTTTTAGTAGAGATGGGGTTTCACCATTTTGGTCAGGCTGGTCTCGAACTCCTGACCTCAGGTGATCCACCCGCCTCGGCCTCCCAAAGTGCTGGGATTACAGGCGTGAGCCACCGTGCCCAGCCATACGACACCATTTTATATATGGGACTTGAGCATTCCATCTCCCACGGATACTGTGTACATATATACATATGTGATTGTATCAATTAAGTGATGTAGTAGAACTGGTACATTATTTCATTTGATTCCATACTATATAGCCTATTTTAGCATTAACTTGATAAAAAGAGCTATGTTATTTTGTAGTAATCAAAGGCAATTCTTTACAATTGACATCTTTCAAAACCTTTGTAGTTTTAGAATGGACTCTGTGTAATATCTCAGTGGAATTTGAAAGATAATGAATATTGCAAACAGTAGTGTACTATAATCCCCAACATGAAAAATTTGTAGCTATTGCAGGGACTGAAATTTGGAAGCACTTATCAGACCTTCTGAACTTTGTACAAAGTTAAAAAGCCTGGCAGCATATTTTTCTCTAAAAAATGTGCTGGTTGACTTAGAAAACAACTTTTCCCTTTGAACCATGGCTTGTGTGCTTCTGTGTTAGCCATAGCAAATGCTGATCATTATTTTAAAAGCTAGAGAGTAGGAGAGTAAAATATCTGCCTCAAGCATTTTTTTCTCAAAAAATAAAAATAAAAAGAGAAAGGGAGGGAGATGTATAAAACAATATTACACTGCATTCACCACTTTGTGTTCAATGCTTTACAATTGCCTAATTGTTCATCAGCTTCACAAAAGAAATGCCTTTTATTTTCCCCAGGCACTTAGAGATGACTAAGTGTCATTTAGTCAATTGGCAGAACAAAGAAGTCAATTTATGGATTGCGTTTTCACTGTTTCGTTATTCTTAAAAATAATTCAGTTTATTGGTTTAGTGTTCTGAAAAGGTGAGCGGGGATTGACAGATCTGGAGTACAAAATATCATCCCATAGTTTCAGGTTGAACACACATAATTCTGTTTAAAATAAGAGGTGAAAAGGTAACAGTTTCTCAGTCTCTTCCTGTTAAAAACTACTCTAAAAATTAAACAATACTACCAAATCCTGACTTCCTCCAAGCATATTTTACTTGAACATAAAGCCATATGCCCACATTTTTCTCTCCACACCAATACTATTGATTAATTAAGCTAGTGTTCAATCATCTCTTTGATATATGTATAAAACAGTGTTTTAACACTATGAATGTAAAAAGCTTAAAGAAAAATCTTTCTACTTTTCCTTTATAAAAAACAATATTACTATTGTAAAATTTGGGAAAATATATACATATAAAGAAGAAAATTAAAATTACCAATAATATCACACCACAGAGAAAATCACTGTTAACATTTTTGTATGTTTTGCCATGATTTCTAATTTATATATCTATATTTATATTAACAAATTATAATCATATGAATGTTATTTTATAACTTCATTTTTATGTATATAAGCATTTATAGGAGGTCATCAAATATTTCTCTAAAATGATTTTTAATTGCTAAATTATTTTCCATATGGATATATCCTTATTTATAAAACCAATCTCCTTTTATTAGACAGTTAAATTATTTGTAGTGGTGTGGTTATTGTGAATAACAGTGCAATGAAAGTCACTTAATGTCTGTCTTTGTATGCATCTCTGATAAGTTATAAATTATTCCTTAGAATAACTTGCTTATGGTTAACTTACTACACTAATACATACTGACATCTTTAAGGCTTATACAGTATGTGGCCAAACCCTCTTTCCCAAATTTAGTAATTTACTGTCCTAAGAGTACGATAGTATATTCATAATTAACTTTTAAATGGTGAAAATAATAGCTTAACAATCGATGATGGATGCCTTGAGTCATAGGGTCTAATTTTTCCATTAGCTTGTATAGAAAATTAAATTTACTATTGAGAAATGTGTTTTTTTATTATTATATCTGTAATTTTATCAGTATAAATTATCTTTATGCTTTTAACTATCCTTTAGTCTTTTCTACTATTAAATCTCATATATATTATTGTTATTCTAATTACTTTAATGTAAATGTATTACTCAGAAGTGTGAAACATATTTACATAACATGTTTTCTTATTTTTTAAAAAAGTTTTCTATTAATAATTATGAAACACAGGATTTCACTCATTTTTTTACACAAACAGGAACTATTCCTTTTTAAATTGAACAAAAACTTTGGAGAGTTGGATAAAAGTTGGAGAAAAATTTGAAGAAAAGATGCACAGATGTTTGCTATTCTCTTTTAATCACTTTTCCCCAGAAATTGTTCATTTCACCAGAAAATACTAAATGTAGGAATAAAACTGCTGCATAGTACACTCTATACTCACAAATGAAATTATCTAGTTATATTCAATCTATTTTGTATTTTTTTAACAGCAAGTGGCTTTTCTATATGCGGACTGAGCATTGAAATGCACCACAGCCACAAATTGTGATTAGAAAAGCTGCTTGTTTAGCAGTTTCAAAGAGAACCAACATGACAATCAAACATGGAAAGAGCAGATGGAAAATTTATTTTAGGACATGCAGCAATAATAGAGAAATTAAGGAGCAATTAAAACATGAAAAAAAACAGTTTAGCTGAAAAAGTAAATCCAAAGTTATTTCAGTTCAGTTCCCAATTATGCTTTTTCTTAAACCAAGGTTCGAATTAGGAAGAATGAAATGTGAATGTTCCTTTAGCAAATAAGGTACAACTTAGAGTGACATGTGGTGATTGTTTAAAAGTCTTAAAAACCAGAGCAATCACCCAATACTAGCATTTCTTTTTAGATAGTTAAATTCTTGGTACCTATATTTAGACTGTTGGTAGATGTCAACAGTATCTAAAACTTGTTGTTAGCTTTGTACTTTAAAAATTTAACTATAAAAATTAAAAATCTGTTTTAAGTTGGCTGCATAATAGTTAGGGCCCCTATGAGAAACTATAGTAAAAGTTTCTCAGACATCTTGCACCGAATATGTCAGAATAAATTAATGTAACCTTTGAAAATAAAGCGTTCTCCAAGTCTCTACTTCTGGATCTGAATGGAATATGCCAAGGCACAAGGGTTCCTTATTATAGACACCAAATACATAATGTGAACAAAATACTTTCACGGGGACAGTTCTAAATGTAAATGAATTGTAGCATCAGGTGGCAGTGACTCCAGATTCTTACACAAAATCGTAGTACTACTGGTGCTGGAGCTTAATGCGCAAGGCTACAGCTGTACCCTGAGAAGACAGGGCCAATGGGAGAGCAGTGGGTTTGCCAGTGTTAATGATAGTGCCTCAGGTTGGATTCTTTAGAAGCAGAGCCTCACCTAGGGATTCATGTGCAAGTGATTTAGTAAGGAAGTCCTCCCAGGAGAAACCAATAAAAGAGAGACAAAAGCAAGACAGTGAAGAGGTTGAGAGTAACCAGGTGCGATTTTAGACAAAGGCCCCTGGAGGGTGGCTTCTGCCTGATCCAAAAGGAATTTTGAGTTAGTTATGCCTTAGTTTATCCAAACACATAATTGCACCACCAGGGAACATGTGGTTAGATTAAATCAACTTGTCACCAAATGGCTGATTGGTCTCCTGCAGGGTTGATAACATACTGAACACTTAGACTCCATTCTTGACAAAGTCAGATATGCAGCCTCAATGAGAAGAAGTCCAAGTTCGTGCTGTTGGGCCCATGCGTAATCCCCAAGTCTAACACCGTGGCTACATTTGTGGGCCTGAAGTAGGAAAGACCGTGGTTGGAGCAGGATTTTGTTTTTGTTTTTTGGGTGGAAAGTGTGTTGGTGAAGGAGGAAGGGGTGGAGACCAGAGGTTCAGTCTTGTATTGCTATGAAACATCCAAATGGAGATGTCACATAGGTAGTTGGATATACAGATCTGAAGTTCAGAGGTTTCCATACTGAAGTTATACAAATTCAGATATTTTAGGCTGCAGGTAGTATATAAAGCTAAGGGACAGAAGAGTTCCTCCATGGATTGATGTGCATAGAAAAGAGGTTCAGGGCTAAAACCTGCTGCATTCCAATGTTTAATGGTCAGGGGGATGAGAACCAGAAGTGAAAGAGACCAAGAAGGAGCAGCCAGTGAGGAAGGAGAAACCCAGGACAATAACATGTCATGCAATAAAAGTCAAATGCTATTGATGCCTCCAATAGGATGAGGGATAAGAATCACTCATCGGATTTAGTAAGGTTTACATCATTAGTGACCTTACTTTTGACAGAGTGATGGGAACACAACTCTAGTTATGGTAGATTCAAAGGAGAATGAGGGGAAACAACTTGGTGGTGGCAAGTAATGGACATCTCTTTGGAGAAATTTTTGTTGTTGCTGTTGTTGTTTTTGTAAAAGGAAGTAGAGAAATAGAGCAATAATGGAGAGAAAATTGAGATAAAAAGAGTTAGAAATAATAACATTTTTATTCGGATGGAAATGACCCAACACCAAGGGGATTTTGATATTGAAACGAGAAGACAGAATCAGCAGAGCAACATCCTAAAGTATCAGATGTTTGTGTTAACAGTGTAGGAATAGAACGTAAGAATCAAGTACATATTATCCTAGCATTCATTCTTTCATTTTTGAAGAACGAGTAAGAGTAACAGACATAGTTATCTGGACCTTCTCATTCTAAAATTTTTGAGGAATATGTCTAGAAGATGCTATGTGTGATGGTGGTAGAAAGTATCAAGAAACACAGCTGGGCCGGGTGCAGTGGCTCACGCCTGTAATCCCAGCACTTTGGGAGGCTGAGGTAGGCAGATCACTTGAGATCAGGAGTTTGAGAACAACCTGGACAACATGGTGAAATCCAGTCTCTACTAAAAATACAAAAGTTAGCCAGGCATGGTGGTGTGTGCCTATAGTCCCAGTTACTTGGGAGACTAAGGTGGGAGAACCACTTGAACCAGGTAGGTGGAGGTTGCAGTGAGCCAAGATTACGCCACTGCACTCCAGCCTGGGTGACAGAGTGAGAGCCTGTCTCAAAAAAACCAAACAAACAAACAAAAGAAGAAACACAGCTGAAGCATGCCGAATCATGGGTAACAGGATTGTGACTCATTACAGCATAAGATTTATCCGAGATTGGTGGAGAATTGGTATACTCTTGCTGAAAAACTTCCATGTCATATTCTTGGAGAAGAGAGGACCAGCATATCTCAGTTATTCAAAAAAAGTGTTGAATGCATAAGATATTGTAAGATATCATTGGTGTGTTCTTAATGCTGGCTAAAAAGAGAAAATGAATTGAGGCTTATATAATGGCTGACTTCATATAAATTTTTCTTTTACCACAAGATATGTTACTTCCTAAAACATACCTATAATATTGAAGGGGAAAAATACTATAAATCCATTAGGAATTAAAATAAAATCTTGACTGCAATAAATATTTGTAGATGATACCAATTAATTTTCTAATAGTAAATATAATTAATTAATACCTTGGTACTTCTTTCCACTGGAAGTTTTAAAATATATCCACAAATTTTTAAATATATCTTCCTTCAAAACTTACCTCCCTACTGCTTTTTGAGAGTGGAAAAAAGTGACAACTGTGATTAGGACACAATGACATTGTGGCTTCTCTCTCACTACTCATTCTGGGGAAAGTCAGATGCTGTGTAATTAAGGCAATCACGCAGCCCTAAGGAGATATTTACTTGGTGAAGGATTTTGGAGGCCTCTTGCAAATAACAGCAAGGAAACTGAGTACTTTGCCAACAGCTTTGTGAATGATCCTCTAGCAGATTCTCCAGCCTCAATCAAGTCTTCCTATGACTCCAGCTCTAGCCTACATCTTGACTCATGAGAGACTGAGTCAGAACCACCCAGCTAAGCCACCATCAAATTCTTTACCCTTAGAAATTGTGAAAAAATAAATGTTTGTTCTTTTAAGTTGAAAGTTTTGGGGAGATTTCTTATCTGGCAATAGATAACTAACATAGCCTTTTTCTCTGAATTTTAAAATTTTTATGTATTTTTTAAGGTGGATATTGTTGCATCATCTTTCTTCTCCAAAAGAGCCAAGAGTTCATTTCTGCCTTTAAATCAGAGGCCACTTTAGCTGAGCATAAAATCCTTGGGTTAGATTTCCTTTTCTTTACAATTTTTTACATTTTGATTCTCCGTTTTCCAGCACTGAATGTTTTACTCATTCCTTTACCACAGTTTTTGCATTCATTTATTGAATGTTTTAATTTGGTTGTTAAGTCTTTTTGAAATCAAGTTTATTTTTAAGGAACATTTTAGATTTATAGAAAAATTATGAAGATCATTCAGAGACTTCCCATATGCCCTGTGTTCAGTTTCCCCTGTTGTTTATATCTTACATATATTGAGTTGGAGGGTTCAAAGATTTACAAAATGAGTGATTCTGACTAGACATTAAATATAGGTAGCTTTGGAGGCTCTCAACATGGAAGAAATTGCCTGGGGAGTGAGTATAAGAGGAAAGAAACTAGGGCAATGCTTTTTAAAAAATCCCAATACTTACACTGGAGAGGAAGAGGCAACACAGTAAAAATACAGGAGAATGGTCAGAAATATTGGAGAAAACGAGGGAAGCACCGCGTTAAATAAGCCAATGTAAGAGTTTCTAATGAAAGAAAGCAGTCAAGGTTATCAAATGCTACAGAAAGATGAAGCAAAATGAATATCCCTTCAATAAGCGACCTGGAGATCCCACTTTAAGTAAGAAAACAGAAAACTCACCAAAAATGAGCATATTCAGTATTTCAAAAGAAGAGTGACATTCTAGGAAATGTTAATAAAGATAGTGAAATATATTCTAAAGATTTCTAATTACGATTTTCAATAAAATGTAAGGCAAAGTTTTATTCATAAAAAAATTATATGCATTTCTGAATTTCCAAGTTCTGCATTTCCAATTGTTGTATACAAGTTCTAACCTATATGTTTTGGGGACATTTCAAGATGCATCACTCTCCTAGTCATAGTTGATTAGACTAAGGGTGAATGCTTGATATTATATGGCCCTGTCAGAGTTCTTCTCCAAACCCAAATTAGGATTAGGAATGAGAGAGCAAGAGTCAATTAATTTCTCCATAAAATTGCAATAATAAGAAATAAACTTGAAGACCATTTTGCCCCCAGTGAGGTTTGTAATCACCAGAAAGCCATCTGCTTACCAAAAACAGGCAGCTCGTTTTAATCTCTCATTCATTAATTCTCTCCTTATGTCTTATTTGCCATTATACTATCCAGAGTATTCTTACCTTTTTTGTGTGCATTTTAGCCACAGAATTTCTAGTTTTTTTCAAAGAGATTATGTCACTTTTCATAATTTCTAGTTCTTAGAGGATATTTGGATATTATACTTTTAATTCTAAGAGCATAGTAAGTCATCATTATTTTACAGTCTGTTCCTAGTAATTCCATTGACTAGAGTGCTTGTGGATCTATCTCGTTTTTTTATCGTGTTGATTGTTTGCCTATATTGTCTTTTTTCCTCATATTTAGTTCTGTGCTGGATGTTTTATTTCAAAAAGTCATTTGTAGAAATAATTTGAAGTTAAAGTTTATTTCCTTCAGAGGAAATTTTCTTTTGTTTTTTTCAGGTATTTTGGGGCATGTGCAAAACAAGTGATCTTTTTTTTTTTTTTTTTTTTTTTTTTGAGACAGAGTCTCGCTGTCGCCCAGGCTGGAGTGCAGTGGCGCGATCTCGGCTCGCTGCAGGCTCCGCCCCCCGGGGTTCAGGCCATTCTCCTGCCTCAGCCTCCCGAGTAGCTGGGACTACAGGCGCCCACCACCTCGCCCGGCTAATTTTTTGTATTTTTAGTAGAGACGGGGTTTCACTGTTAGCCAGGATGGTCTCGATCTCCTGACCTCGTGATCCACCCGCCTCGGCCTCCCAAAGTGCTGGGATTACAGGCGTGAGCCACGGCGCCCGGCCACAAGTGATCTTAAGTTAACTTCAAGATGTAAGGTTTTCTGTGTCCCCAGATGACTTTGAGGTTGACTGAAGTGCTTGAGAAGGGTGCATTACTTTCTGTTCATTTTTACTCTGAGTGTGTGACCCTCAGGAGTTGTTTACCATAGACATCCTCCCTTGCCAAGGCTTGGACTCCACTTTTGTTGCTCTAGATCAAAGAGTTTGTCAGAGGGGCTCCTTAGGTTCTCAATGTTCCTTCTAGATCTGTGCACATCTCCTGCACAGAAATAGTCCTGAAGACCAGGCTTACCTGGATTTCTTCTGTTTGTTTTGTCTTTCTCTTCCTTCCCTCCTTCCTTCCTTTCTTTCTCTCTCTCTCTTTTTCTTTCTTTCTTTCCTTCTTTCTTTCTTTCCTCTTTGTTTCTTTTTCTTTTTCTTTCTCTTTTTCTTTCTTTCTTTTCTTTCTTTCTCTTCTTTCTTTCTCTTCTTTCTTCCTTCTTCCTTCCTTCCTTTCCTCCTTGCTTCCTTCTCCTTCCTTCCTCCCTCCCTCCCTCATTTCTTTCCCTCCCTTCCTTCCTTCCTTCTTCCTCCCTCATTCTTTCTTTCTCTTTCTTTCTTTTTCTTTTCTTTCTCTTTCTTTTCCTTCCTTCCTTCCTTCCTTCCTTCCTTCCTTCCTTCCTTCCTTCCATCCTTCCTTCCTTCCTTCTTCTTTCCTTCTCTTTCTCTTTCTTTCTTTCTTTCTTTCTTTCTTTCTTTCTTTCTTTCTTTCTTTCATTTTTCTTCTCCTTCCTTCCTTCCTTCCTTCCCTCCCTTCTTTCCTTCTTTCCTTCCTTCCTTCCTTCCTTTTTCTTTCTCAGTCTCACTCTGTCACCCAGGCTCGAGTGTAGTGGTGTGGTGAACACAGCTCACTGCAGCCTTGTCCTCCTGGGCTCAAATTATCCTCCTGCCTCAACCTCTCATGTAGCTGGGACAACAGGTGCCTGCCACCATGCCCAGCTCATTTTTCAAATTTGTAGAGATGAGGTGTCACTATGTTGCCCAGGCTTGATCTTCACTTTGGCCTCCCAAAGTGCTGGGATTACAGGCATGAACTACCACTACAAGGCCCAGCCACTTACCTGGATTGCTATATTTTCCTAGATCTTGACATGGTTATTCTTCACCATCATTTTGAAATTTTTAATTGTTTTTAGTGGCTGTCCTATTTTGTGGAGCCCAAAGCTGTCCCAACTTGTAGGTCCCTCTTTAAGAAACAGAATGCAAAATTAGATACGAGGCCTTGGGAGGAAGTGTGCAAGTGAAGAGCCCTGTAATCTAAGCTTAAGTAGGTTCACAGTAAGTCCTCTGTTGGCTTCATTTAGTGGTTAGGTCCAAATTACCTCCTACTCTGTCATTACCAAAAGTGGAAGATATCATGATGTATCTTTAAAAACACATATCCTTTTCACTGTGGTGTAATATTCGCATCACAAAGAACAGCAAAGCTAATAGAGCAGAACAACTCTCCCTTTTCACATGCATCTTCTCTTTGAGTGGAACAGCAGGCAGAATTACCCACACTATTTCTCTATTTATTTATGTCTCACTCCCCCTCTTTTTCTCTCTTATAAGTAAGCATAGTTGAATATGCAGAAGTTAAATTTGCTATGATAGAACTCCATTATTATCTGTAATTTTTTGTGGGTTTCTTTAACATGAGTTACTTCTAAGTGCATACCAGATGAATTTTTAGCAATTTTTATTAATTACCATTATTATTGCATTGTTACTAATGTTATAATCTGCATAGCTTATATTTTTTGGAATTGGGGTTGTGTTGAGGCCAAATGGTTACCTTTTAAAGTTTTGTGTGTTTTAAAAGAATGCATATTTTATGTTGATAGCAGGAAACTCTATAAATCAATTAAATTAAGGTTATTAAACTTAAGGATAATAACATGAAAAGAGAAAGCTTTAACCCATTGGTTTGTTTTTCTAAAAATATACAAATAGATCCTTTTGTAGTTCATGAGCGTGATGATCGGGTGTTCATACGGTTGTGTGAGATGTGCCACCCTTGAACCTTGTTACGACGTGGGCACACTACCCTTCTGACTTGAAAAAAAAAATAATAAAAATATACAAATTTATTAGAAATAAATATAATTTTAAAAATAAATGAAAATTTAGTCAATCAAAATATAAGAAGAAGATGTCAAAAAAATATATATTACACGAAATAAAACATTAGGAATTCCTAATAAGAGGCAACCCATAATGTAAGGTAAATAAAGACCTATGTATTTCATCCTAAAAAGTTGTAGGAAGAAAATGGGAAATAGAGAAGAACAGGATAGCTGACAGATGTGTGTTCTATGGAACATTTGGGCTTCCACTTGGAAAAAAGGAAGTCTGTTACACAGGCATAGGAAATTTCAAGGGAATATGGTCTTCCATTAGGGCTTGGAAAATTTCTCTTTAGGGCTTCGGAGAGAGGTAATTTCTTAGGATGATCCTCAGGTAGTCTTCAGTTTCCAGGCAATCTTAATGTCCCCTGTAGCAAGAATGGAATCCCACAGTGCCCAGAGGATGGGACTTGGGTAAGAGCCTTTTGTGAACTAATGTGAATACTGACATATTTGAATTTTTAAAAATATTTATTTTGTGTGATGATTTATTACACACCTTTGTAGTGGACCTACCATAGGGAAGAGTTGAAGTAGTCCTACTGCCAGAAAGAAGATGTGACAGACAACTTCAGGAAGAGCTAATTTTGAGTCACTCAGGGTGAACTATTAGAATATGCCCAAGTGTGGAGAGACCAATTTTTAACTTCCGTTTTGGAAATGAGCAAGTCACCCAGTGATCAAATGAATCAGAGGAAAATTTAAAATGACTGTGAGGATACAAGCATTATTTCATTCATTCTACCACTAGGAGTTTGTGTGAGCCCTTCCTCTTTCCACCATATACCAAACACATAAGGGTAATACTATAAATATTTAAGAACCAATATATTAAAGGTACTGAATAATTGAAACAGACACCTATTCCACAAGAGTTAATAGAATATCAGCTGAATATCAGTTCTGGAACACTGTCTTAGAGATAAATCAAGAAAGAGAGAGTGAAATGTGAAAAAATGTGCAAATAACCCCAAAGACTTAGCATTATCTAAAAGAATTAGTTAGCTTACTGTATTGGGCTAAATGTTAGGAAGTGTTTGAGTACTTTCTTACCACTTCCTAGTGGGTGAGGGCTTACAAGGAAGACCAGATAGATTTTTGCAGGTCTGAGTTGTTTGCAAATTTGTGACTTCACACACACACACACACACACACACACACACACATATTTCTATACACACACACATATAGACTTTAGACTTTTTGAGACAGGAATGAGAAACCAAAGGGAGCTCACTAGTTCACTGCCATATTGAACTCTTATGAGCTGAGGTGAGTGAGCTCTGTTTAGTTTTTTGATTTAGTGGGACATCCTGGGCATGTCCAACTAGATGTTGTTGTCAAGGCAGATTTACTATACTGCACTTGTACTATATTTTGTAATCAGACAGGAGTGGCATATGATACCATGGGAGAGAAAAAGATTGTCCAGATGGAAATTTTGTAGCAAAAAATAGAATGGCCAATCTATATTTAACTTACAGACATAAAAAGAGTAGATAACAAATGATATGTGAAAAGCTGCTCAGAGACTTATGAAACAAAACAGGAAAGTAAAATATCATGGAGAAGATGGAAAAAATATGACAGGTTCTTAATATCATCAAATTCTAAAGAATCAGGCAGGCCTGTGTTCAGAATCTGGCTCTACCAGGAGTTGTATAATTATGAGTTATTTATTTAAATTCTCCAAGCTTTAATTTCTCTATCTGTAAAAAATAACAGTTGTACTTATATCACAGGTTTAAAATAAGGATCAGTGAGATAATCCATGTAAAGTATTTAGCAGAATGGTTGACATAAATTCTCAGTAAATATTAGGCATTATTATTATTATTGGTTTTTGGATCAGAGTTGGTCTGTGGCAGGAAGAGGAAATCTCCCTTTGATTCAAGGACTGAAAGAAAGAGTAGAGCCTGAAGAAATTTGGGGGTGAAAGGTAGAACATACAAAGGAAATTTGTGAGGTATCATTTATCTCATTGCAGTGATCAAGATCGAATGTAATCATATGAGTTAATACCGCACTCAAAAGAAAAAGAAAGATAAAAAAAGAAAGAATTTAAAGTTCATATGCCTGACTGTATGGGAATGGGAATAAAGTAAATGGATGTTGGGTTTATCCCTAAATAGGGTGAAGAGAGATCTTAAAGTGGATAATTAAGGGGATGCGGCACATTTAATGTGGCTGATTGTGGAACTGAGATTGACACAGAGCAAATTAAAAACTGGAAGGTCTAATATGCTAGATGCAATGAGAGGAAAAGAAGCTTAAATGGAAGAGGGGAAATGGAATGTAATGGAAGAGAGGAAGCAACTCGTAGGTATAGGAGAAAGATTTCAGAGGAGAATTTTTGTTCATAAAAAAGGTGCAGAAATATTCCAGGTGATGACTAGGTTTGAAATTTATAGAAATGGAAATGGAGATGTTTAAAGACATTGAATCCGGAAGTAGAAGTCAGAATCACCAAGTATAATATAAAGGATGTTTGAAAATGAATCCTTTGAACCAACTAATTAAATCTTTGAGAAAGAAAAAAAAATAACCTGGAAGGCTGTGAGTTATTGCAATGAAGATGGGGAGATCATAATGCAAAACAAATTTTACAGACACTGCAGATACATTGTAGTGGACCATTAACCTTAAGACAGTAGTTGTTTACTATTCTGAAAATATTCTTATCCAAACACTATTCTGTGCTCTGAAATATTTAAGTTCAGAAATTATCTTCGGATAAATGAGACCCTAGGCTGCAACAATGTTACCTATATGAATATTAAACCATAGGTTAAATCAAGCCATAAAATAGCCTCATACCCTCACTAAAACTAGATTGGTACTGTGTTTTTAAATGTTATTTTTTCAAATGAATTTACTCTAACAGTACCTCTTTGTTTTGATTTTAAGGCTTAAATTAGCTGCCACTGGAACCATTACTGGCTTGGCAGATACTTGCTTCTATAGTGTGATCTGAGGGGTGTTTTGAGAGAAGGTTCATTTGAACCTAATTGTCTCTACCACTGGCACTTTTATTATCTATTAAACTGTTGCTCAGGTGAATTTATCAAGATAATCTCAGTGAACCAGATGTCAACCGGAACCTTTAAAGAAGAGAAAGCACTAAAAAGAATTTTGAGATAGAAGGAAAAACAAAATCAAGAGCAAAGAGTATTGCCAGAAGAGCTGAACGTCGTGAGCATCTCTACAAATGTGACGTAAGGTCAGTGCATACCAAACTAAGGGAAGAGGAAAAAAAGGAAGAAATATTTTTTACCTATTTTCCGATTTGGGGTAGAGAAGGACTAGTTGTCTGTGCACTAAATTCCCATCTTTATGTGTAATAAAAATGAAATGTTCGAGAAGCAGTTAAGCCTCCTTGAGTCGATTTAAAATATTTTCCTTTTGTGAAGATAGAGCCGTATTTTAGAAAAAATAATCAACTGAATGGTCTTATTAAAGAGTGGTGACAGCCGGGTATGGTGGCTCTCACCTGTAATCCCAGCACTTTGGGAGGCCAAGGTTGAGTGGATCTCCTGAGGTCAGGAGTTTGAGACCAGCCTGGCCAATATGGTGAAATCCCATCTCTATTAAAAATACAAAAAATTAGCCGGGTGTGGTGGTGGGCGCCTGTAGTCCCAGCTGCTACTCGGGAGATTTATAAACATACTTATTTCGAATAAAAATATACAAATCAGACATGGCCAGTGGATTTAAAACAGTCTCAAAATTTAGCGCTCCCCCTGACTCCACAAATCCAACTCAAATGCAACAGGTCACAAATTTAGATACCTGCAGGAATAGCATAAAAGAGAGAAGCATCCTGGTGAGGACTCCTGGCAAAGGGAGGACTCAGGAGGCAGGAGAATGGCGTGAACCCGGGAGGCGGAGCTTGCAGTGAGCGGAGATCGCGCCACTGCACTCCAGCCCAGGCGACAGAGCGAGACTGCGTCTCAAAGAAAAAAAAAAAAAAATTAGCCAGGCGTGGTGGTGCATGCCTGTAATCCCAGCTACTTGGGAGGCCCAGGCAGGAGAATCGCTTGAACCCAGGAGGTGGAGGTTGCAGTGAGCCGAGGTTGCACCATTGCACTCCAGCCTGGGCAAGGAGAACAAAACTCCGTAACAAAAAAAAAAAAAAAAAAAAAAAAGTGGTGTTACCTAATTGTAAGTGTACTTGCTTACCCTCATGGACAATGCTTGCTAAGGACTCAAGCAGGAGAGAAATGCTGCTTTAGGTAAATTACAACTAAAAGTATAAATTATTGTAAGTGAGAGTTGTGGAGTAGTTTCTCTATTACAGATAGAACAATTGTCTTCTTGTGACTGGACTAGAAGATCACAAGATTTTTGCCAAAGGGTTCATGTGAACTCAAGTAATCAATCTTGTTTTGTGCGGGGGCCACATGGAGGAGAGAATGAGGCGGTTCTCAGGAGTGTCCCAGAACTCTTTTTTTTTCTTTTGCTTTTCCTGCACTCTTACCAATTAGAGAGGCAGAGTATTAGGTACAAATCATGAAAGCTAGGAGGAAAACTGTGAGGAGTGTGATCTCTGGTGAAACCACAGGTATGTTCTAGAAAATTAAAGTATTTGAAAGTTGAAGCAAGGAGAAAAGAGAAAAGAACTCAAGGTTCTCTCTTCAAAGTTATTGCTGAAAAGGATATTTTAAACAGTTGATGGTATACCTAGTGTACATAAGGGTGTCTAAGTGTGTGTGTGCATATGTGTGTATTTTTATGTATGCTCTAAAGAAATAATCTGTAAATATTAGTATGATGTTTTGACTTCTCTATTAGAGATGCTTTGTTGATGTTTTTTATTAAAAGGATAGCATGATAATACCTGATATAAGCAGAATTGTCAAAACATACACATAGAAGCAGCCTGGATACCTAGGGCAGCTTACTGTTTGTGTGGGTTGCCTTTTATTCTGAATTACTTGAACAACAGATTTATAAACATACCTATATCGAATAAAAAATATATAAATCAGACATGGTCAGTGGATTTAAAACAGTCTCAAAATGTAGCATTCCCCCAGATTTCACAAGTCCAACTCAAATGCCAACAGGTCACAAATTCAGATGCCTGCGGGAATAGCATAAAAGAGAGAAACGTCCTGGTGAGGACTCCTGGCAAAGGGAGGACTCAGGACTCGCTTAGAGGGGGATTCTCTACCTGGCCTCTACCTGGCTCCAGGGGTTTGTTGCCTAGTGGGAATGTCAGCTCTGATTTTCCAAGAAAAAAAGAAAATTCTATTTTTTTTAAATGTAAAATCTTAAATTTTAAATACTGGTATCTAGTTTTAATTTAAAAACATGTATAAACCAAACAAATTTTACATCAGAGATAGTCGACTACCAATTTCACCTGATTGATTGAGTTTTAGTTGAATCTCTCTATATATTTATTCACATTTTTTGAATTGGTTAAAGTCCAAATGAGCTGCTCAAAAGAGAGTTCAGACTTCTAACATAAATGGCAAATGGGCTAAAGTTTACCTCTTTGTGAAACATTGCAAGAATTTGTAAATAGTCCTTTAGGATTTTGTTGTGCCCTTAGAGTAAAATAGTGAATGAATTATGAACCTGGAAATTATAAATTCATAATATAAGTCAGTTAATTCAGTCTCAAAAGCATTGATTTATTTAATCTGGAATAGATGATTTTGATTATTATAGAACCGAATTGACTGACTAAGCTATTCTTGCCCTGCACAGATACAGGATAAGAGGTCTGAGGCAACCATGGCCTAAGGCAGTTTGGATTTGGTTTATAAATATTTTAAAGTTGTCAGAAGTACCTCAGAGTTGTACAGGGCCAGAGATTAAGAAATTCAATCCAAGAAAGGGAAGGAAAAATTCCACTAATGATATCAAAAATTGGACAAAGGATGACATTAATGATACCCCTTACATTTTCCTCTGGCAGTTCATTTGAGGTGTGTGTGCAGGGCAGGGTGGGAAAGGGGGTATATTTTCTTTGAAAATAAAAATATCTTTCTGAAGGAAGCCTTAGCTTTATTGCAGCCTGAAGCATGGTCAATGTCGCTTAAATAAGCAATAACTAGTCTTGGTAAAACTTGTGTTTGAATTTTAATTTGAAAGTTGGAATATTTTGATGTTTAAAATACTGACTTTTTCAAAAAAGGATAATTTTTCTAATGATAGAAAACCTTAATAAATGCCAAGTGTTTGATGATTAACCTAAACATTGTTTCTCAGAAGCTTTTAGTTTAGGATTCTTTAATTAGAAACTTTAAGAAATTACCAGTCTACCTTCTATATAATATGTTCTTAAATCAATAGAAGAAAAAGAATTGCATGATGATAAAGGAAAGTGTACTACTAGTTATACATTCATTTTATTCTGTATTTTGTATGAACAGATATGTATAAATATAATTAATTAAATGAAAGAAATCATCAATAACAAAAATGGAAATTCATAGCTTCTAAAATTTTAACAAATTAATTCTTAATTTTAGATATATTGATCACAGTGTTTCAAGTAAATTCTGAAACTTAGCAAAAGAGAATTTTAAGGAAACGTTAGATTAAATAAACACAATATATTTTATAGAAAATGTATGTGTATGTACATAACTATACATCTGTGAAGATTACTGTCATGGAAAACTAAAGAATAACTTTACAAGAAAGGAAATTATTTGCAACCATGAAAGCTGTAATTAGGAAAGCATAAGGTGCCACAAAGAAGTCCCTCTAAATTCTTCTAGGAAAACAATGTCCAGGAATTGGATTCAGTTTTTATAGCATTTATGATAAGTGTAGCCAGCTTTGTAGAGATGCTTAAAACTTTAAATATTATTTCCTAGAAGTGCTTGAAAATTCATTTGTTATCTGAGGGAGACCAAAGTCATTGTGGACTGAGGATGTGAGAATTATTAGGAAACCATTGGAAAATGATAAATACTCTTCAGTCAGTGATAACTGCCATAGAGAATATTGCCTTATTCTTACTTTTGAAGTTTTGAATGTATGTGACAAAAAACAAAGAGACGAACAAAAGCAAACAAAAAACCTGTAAGATACATTCTAGCATTTTTAGCCATCTCTGATTCTTATTCGAGAAATAAAAGTGAAGATCCTTCTTAACACTGTAAAGCATTTTATGCCAGACATGCGTTGTATCCTTTAAATATTATGAATCATGCCAATGTCTTTAATCGGTTCTCACATATATACGTGAGGATTCACATATTTTCATGATTAGGACACTACATATTAGCATGCATTTCAGATAACATTATTGTATGTGGGTTCTAAAAATGAGAATCCTTGGAATTTAAAGCCGCATGTGGCAAAATCTTCTTGGCCAAAAGATTCACAGTATCTCATCTAATATAAAATAATCCCCATATCAAATGAAGCAGATATCTATCAATATTGAGAGAGCAACGTGCTTGACATGTTGGAGGTCTTCCATTGACACTACTTAGTAAGGTTTTACCAGTGAAGAATCCGTACATAAAAGACTTAATATCGTATCACACATGGGTCTGTGTTTGGTTATTATTCTACCGACTCATATTTTTATCAGAATTTTCTTTCTTCACTATTCTATGCTTAGGAGATCTGCTAATATGAATGGTTAAAGGATAAATAAAGCTGACAAACAAACGTGAAGATATCTTTTGGCATTAAGATAATTTTAGATCATTACATGGTAGGAATAGCTGATAGTTCTAAAGTAATATGATTAAATAAAACAATTTAAACCTGTAATTCACCTCAGCTTTTTAATATTTTACTATTTCTCCTTTGTTGCTTCAAAGCTATGAAGTTCCAGATTTATTTGTCACTATTCTCTATATTTTCTGCTGTACACAGTATTTGTGGGCTATGGCAACCAATCCCCTTGGGCTTTCTTTTGCTTTAATTTGCATAAACACAGGCATCATATGAATATTCAGTGAGTGGCTTTGCATTAAGTAAGTGCCCTTAATCAGCTTTTCAGTTCAGTTTTATTGGTTGCACGCACAGTCAGTTATTTCATCCAGAAAATCTGAAGGCCCTACAAACTAACCAGGTAAGGATTGTAATTCCTTGATGCATTTAATGAAAGAATATTATCATTTGATTACATAGGTTCTGGAGAATGCTAAAAACATGATGGGGTTTTTTTTCCCTTGTTTTTTTTCTTCCCTTGGTGGTCAGGTGGATGCATGATACTCTAATTTGCATAAACATCATCTCTATGAATAATTCATCAGGGTTATTTTAAACACTAGGCTTCTACTTTGGATGGCACTAGGGTACCACCATTTGATTGGCTGGATGCTGTTTTCATCACCAGCAGAATTCCTATAACATGAAAGCACCTAAAGGAGCTGAATTGAATATACAGTATTTGTTTTTTGAAAAATATCTGTTATCTTTTCAAAGCAAATTGTGCTGCTTTTCCCCTTCCCTACCATTAGAGCTTCTAGCTTTTCATGATAAATACATTACAAGCTCAAATGTGGCTATTTGTAGACTTGACCGGTGTCTGTGATTTCTGGAGAATGGGGTAGCAGCTGTATTCTTCTGAACATGCATAAACATGAGCAACATGTAAATAAGAAACCATCACATGCATATGGAGCCCTGGACAGCTCCATTGCTAGGTTTCATCTATTTTCTTTATCAGAATCTTCTCTTTGAATGATAACTTTAAGACTGTTTTATCTATTTTAAAATGCCATGAACAATTATGGTACTATATATGCATATAATAAGCATATATGATCAGACAAATTATTCCTTGTTGAATATGTTATTTATAGTTTTTTCTCGGCCCACCTGCAGATTTTTAAATTTGGTAGCCCTTTGTAATACAATAGTGGCAAGAGAAGTGTTAATCAAGAATGACCAGGATAATTAATTTAAATATTAGGGTATAATTCACTCCCATAATTTACTAAAAATAAATCGTGCCTTTCTTTATGCTTGTGGAGATGAGGAATATGGAATTTCAAGGCATTCTTTGTTAGTCTCCTCAACATCACCCATTTGCCTCTCTGGTCTCAGAGTCCTCACTGACAAGATTCTCATTGTAAACATTTGTGAACGTGAAACATTACAGACATACAGGACTGGAGAATGGTGCAAATTGAATTTAGTCTTTGGCACATCCCGTTTTTGTTTTCCCACCCCATAGAGACATATAGCACAAATAAGATGCTAAGCAATTTCTGTTATGAAAGGTGTATTAAATGTTTTTTGCAATCAGTCTGTGAAATCAACTATAAAATACTCCACATTCACTGTATTTCCTATACATTGTATGGATAAAAATACCAAAGACATCTTTAATGAGGAATTAAGAAGGCTGAAATTTTTTCAGTATTTAATAGGTTTTCCACATGAAAATTTAAATGTTCTCTTTAAATCAACTTTGCACTCTAATATTCTTCACTGATTTTTTGTAAATAATATGCAAATACATGAGTTACATATGATGCTAAAACTGAAGAAAAATAAAATCCTTTTTACTTTTTCTTTCTAGCTTTCTATTCATCTACTGATAGAGTTGGGCTAGTTCCTATTTTCCTTTATTTGAATTCTTTGTCATTAGGTGGGTCTATTTCTATTTTCTTTTCTTTCTTTTTTTTTTTTTTTTTGCTATACCTTTGGAATAAAAATATTAAAGGAATAGTTCTGAGACAATACTCCTTCACTCAGGACCAACATTCATAAACATATTTGACGTATTTGTTATATTGTCTGTTGTCAAATCCTCCATAATTTAAAAAATGGAGTAAGGAATTCAAAACTAAAATTGTTTAAAATGAGAGGAAATTGCAAATTTCTCTGAGAATTCCATGTGACTATATTAGGAATTGTGTTTTACATGTAATTATAAATAGTAATTTAAATCTCACATCTGCAGTGTGCTATGTTTAATTAAATCTTGCAAGATTCAATATGGATGCTGTTTAATTATCAGCCATTAAATGTTTACAGCTGTAATAAACACCATGCAATCTTTACCATTACTATATGAAGATCGTAGATTTGGAACCATTTAGCCAAAGATGCTCATTTAAGTGATGCTCATTCTATTGAATACTTTTTAAAAAACCAGCTAAATATATATATATATATCTCCAATATTTATTTCTTTCATTTGCTTCAAAATAATCCAGATTATTTTCTAAACAAGAAATAAGTTATAATTTCAGAAGACAGTCCTATTATTCTGTAGATCTGTAAATATATGTCTATAATTCTATTTTACGTGTGTATAATTTTGAAAATGAAAAATTCTCATCTAATTCTTTTTGATTGAGCAATTGTGAAATGTACAATTTCACATGATAAACTGAATTCCTTTATGTTTTTTCCATTTATATTATTTGGAGAAATCACTGAAGCTTCTTTAAAGAAAACGTATTTTTAATAAAGTTGAAAACTGCAAAGCTAGTGAGTGACCAAATAATTTACCTTCCATTTCAGTAGGGGATTCTTCCTAGAAGGGCAAGAAGCATATTGTGTTGTATAAGCCTTATTTAAAGAAAACAAAGCATTCAGTTAAATTTTAAAAAGAAATCATCACATCAATGAAATTAAAATTATAATACATTTCTAAGGAGGAAAAATAATTTATATCTTGCAGATACAGTCTTTTATTTCATGTAGTGCTTTTATATTTTTAGACATTTTTAAAAGAAAAACAATGAGGTGTTTTTTATATATACATATATATATATATATACACACACACATACATTCATACTGTCAATTAAAAGATATTTTCATTAACCTCTATCTGACCATCCTGCATGTGGTGAACAAAAATAATCCATACACTATTATCTGTAATTTTGCATCCTTGTTTTAATCTTCTGATTACATTGTCAAAAAAATGTTAGTGAGGGATTTAAGCAATTAAGGCTGTGTATATATCATTGCTAAATCCACTGGTAGTTAAGGAAAATTGCAACCAACCAGTGCTTTAGTCTGAAAAGGATAAAATCTAAATTAATCTACATGGAGTGAAGTACTAAATGAGGAATATTTTGTCTGCACGAAAGTTTTGGAACTGAGTGATACCTTAAGGCAAGAAATATCAATTAGCTCATATAGATCCCCTAGCAAATTCACACACTTTATGAGAGACTGTTCTCAATGAAGATAGGATAGCCCCTCTTAATCTAAACTTAATCTGACTGGTGGGTGTAAGTGTGTGACTTGAACACCTATTTTCAAATCCCTCCACCCAGTGGCACTCATCTCACAGGAACCCAATCATTCAGATTTGCAGACTTACTTAAAGCTTTCTTGTCATTGTTCTGAATGGATACTGTTTAAATCTAGATGGGCAAAATAAGTCAGGCTTAATAACCTGTGTCTGAGTTAGCCAGTGAAGTTTCTTAGTATAGAAAAGGATGAGGAGGAGGAGGGGTGTGGCTTACTTTTGAGCTTTTCTGTTCTGATTGGAGCTCCCTCTACCACTCTAATTGCTCAACTCCATTAGTTAGAACTGTATACTTAATTTTTTCATAGGGTTAAATTTTATAAAGTTATTGGGTAACTTGAATTTGTATAGCTACTCTTAAAATATGATCCCACTTATAATTAGGTTATCACCCAATCGAAATAAAAATGCTGTAAGCTTCGGTAGTGTGTTTTTTAATTAAATTTTTAATTCAGACCCCGTTTGAAATTTCCCAGTGGCATTCTGAACTTAGTGATTAGGGAAGCAAACAAGTAATATTTGTAGTTGAAATTCCATTTTAAATATTATTTTGGGTGAAAATAAACCACTTTCTGTCTCCTTTTATCATACTATTTATCAAAGGCATATATGACATATTGATAGTCTACCTGGAATGGATACTTAAAACAGAAAAACTTTTAGAAGGAATGTTTAATAAAGGAGGCTTTTTTAGGATTACCATGTGTTCTTTTTGTGTTTGTTTGTATAGTGCACTAAATATACAGATTTTAATAGTGAATTTTAAATAAACATATCCAGATTCAAATAGTATTGTATATAGTATTTTTTATATTTCTACTTATAAGTGAGGCTGGTTAAAAATGGAGGCATTATATATTTTTTTCATCAAGTTATGGTATCAAAATTATATTAGCCTTATAAAATGTGTTGGGCAGTTTTACTTCTTCCATTTTCTCTGATACAAATTGTACATGAATTATCCATTTCTTCAAGTTTGGTATAAATTGACTATAAATCCATCTGGGCCATGTATTTTTTGAGAGGAATCTTTTTTTTTTTATTCAATTTCTTAAGTGGTAGTGATCAGTTGGGTTATTTATTTCTTATTGCATCTGTTTTGATTATTTATATTTTTCTAAGAAATTTTTCTTTCCATCTAAGTTTTCAATTTCACTAACATAAACTTATTCATTGTATTTCTTATGACATAAAACTTGTACTGTGTGAACAATATGTCTCCTTTTCATTTTGTATTTTATTTGTGTGTGATTTTCTATTTTTTTCCCTTTGAACATTCTTGTAAGAGTTTTGTCTATTATCAGTCCTTTTAATGTAACAGTTTGGGATTTTGCATCTTACTGATACTATGTCCTTGTTCTTCATTTTATTGATTTTTGATATTTAAAGCTTTGTGGTCTTGGATTCCTTAGAGGTATCTCTAAGAATTATACCAGATCTAAAATTCTATGGTTCTATGAAAAGTTATTCAATGTTTAGAAGCCAATGGAACTCTCACATAAACATAAAAGGAAGTGGGATACTAGTTTTTATTGGGTGAATTTACTTATGTAGATATCCTTTGTCTGGAGTAATCACAACTAGAGTATTTCACATTGCTATGAGTAGACATTAGCCTTTGAGGAAATCTACCTGGAAAGACTCTTGCAACTCATGATAATAATATGATTAAAAAAAAATCTTTTTAGAAAGTCTATCATTTTATTTAGACAGCGAGAACTCAATCTGCAGAGTAGTATTTGGGATAAGTTGTTCTTAGAATTAAAAACCAACACATTAATTGCTTAGAAAAGGTTTGTGAAAAGTTCACAATATAACATGAAATCATTTTATACTCATATAAAGGGTCACTAAATCCAGTTGGGATTTTTTATTTTTTACATTTTCTATTTTGTGAGTGGACCACTCATATAAAATTATTTCAAAATCAAGCAAAGCTAATAAAAGTTCATCAGGATTCTTTGAAAGCATTTTCTTAGTAAAATAAAATTCATGGCTTTGGCATCTTAACATTAAGTCAAGTTAAACTCTTGGTTAATAAATGGACACACACACAAATCACAGACTGAATTCTTATCTGAGTGAAGAGTTGGCTTTTTTTGGTTGCTTGTTTACTTGCCTTTTGGTTAACTGTCCTAAGATGAATTGTTTATTCATAATAGCATTTTTTATTTTTCTCTTAGCCTGCTAATGTGATAAATTGTATGAATTTAACAAATGTTGTAACTGATACTACATATTGGAACTATTTGAGATTTCGTGCAAACATACTCAAACTGTAGGAAGAAAATAAGAACTTTTTTGAATACAGTATTTTAACAAAATGATCTATTGTCTTTTGGATATAGTAACTTGGAGAGCTATAACATTAGACTTTTATCAGTTTTAACCCCTTTACCCCTCTTTGATTTACAGAACACTAGTTTGACATACTTTAGTTAATAAAGTCACTGGTTCGTTTATCTGCTTAAAATGGTAATATAAATTTGAGAAGGTTGAAATAATTCTTTAAAGATTGGTATGATATGCAAGTGATCCAAGATGTAGAAAATAATTTTCTCTTAAATATAAATTATACTTACTGAAAATACTTTTCTAGACATGATTATTTTTATTCCAATGTGATCAATTTTACATTTGCTTTTTAATGTGGTTTCAAGAGTAATTTTCTGCTTATTCCAAGGTCTGTAAATTGTTTAGTTCAATATCTGGTTCCCAGATACTTGTATCAAAATATGTCTGAGCTTGCACCTATATTTTCACATGAAATTAGACCATTAAACCTTACTTCAAATACTCAATTCTGTGATTCTTTTTCTCTGGGAATATCCAAATTCCTTTGCAACTAATTTTAAAGTCTTCTGGTCACAGTAAGAAGAATTTTGCCTACCAACAGACTATTTTAATAAGTTATATAAAGTACCCTGGAGAGAATTTGATTTCACATAGAAAAGAAAGTCTCAATAATAGTTGCTTTTTGATATATCTGAGACAATAAGTGATATTTTAAAAGTAGTAATATCAAGATTTTGAGGGTTTTTACTGATAATTAACTTACAATACTTTTGTGCAATGTCATAGGATTTTTACCTGGTGGCCGATTTGTATAACATAATGGAACAAGCTGGGAATAGACTCAAATCTCATAACAGGTCTTGCAATTATATAAGTACTCTCCTGGAAAGGCATTATCATTCTTTTTAATGTAGAATACAACATTATTTTGCCAGTATTTATATTTCATAAATTAAACGTCAAATGTTTTCTATCTTCTAGTTCCTTCTGTGAGAAATAAATGATAACCTTTTGTAAGTACTGAGACTCACATGAGGCCATCCGTTAAGGGGAAGCCACAATAAAAAAATATGTTGCTACAAATACTTCCCTTTTTATGTCAAAATTTGTAGCATTTTTCTCTGTATATTATCAGAAACAGAGAGGAATCTTACCTCAACTATTCATCCACTTCTTCTGTTTATTCTCCACCTTAAATGCTAATCTTAGCTTATTATACCACTATAATTCTCATTGAGGCTTATTGTAATATTCCAAACAATAGGTCCAAACATGAGAAGGAAAATAAGAAGAAATTGCAGGTGATGATTTAAAAAAAAAAAAAAAAAAAGCAAAAAAGAAATTCATGTAAATGCTTGAATCTGGGGCAAGAGAGTCAGTGAAAGAGAGAAAAGAATAAAAGAATATTACAATATGCATATGCAAAAGAATGAAGTTGAGTCCTTATTCTACACAATGTACAAAAGTTAACTCAAAATGCATTGATGATCTAAATGTAAAACCCCAAGCCAAAAAACTCCTAGAAGAAAACATAAATGAAAATCTTCATGACATTAGATTTGGCAATCGTTTCTTGGAAATGATACCCAAAGCATAGGCAGCAAATGCAAACATAGATAAATGGGACTATAGCAAACTAAATACTTCTGTACAACAAAGAACACAATCAATAGACTGAAAAGGCAACATATGAAATGCAAGAAAATGTTGGAAATCATTAATCTGAGAAGTTAGTGTCCAGAATATTTAAAGAACTCCTATAACTCCACAACAAAAACCCATCCAATTAAAAATTAGGCAAAGAACTTGAAAAGATGCTTCTCTAAGGATCATATACAAATGGTCAGCAAGCATATGAAAATATGCTCAATAGCAGTAACCATTAGAGAAATGCAGATCAAAACCACAATGAAATACTACTGTATGTCCATCAGGATGGTTAATATCAAAAGGACAGAAAATAAGTGTTGGTGAGGATGTGGAGAAATTAGAAACCTTATGCACTGTTGGTAAGATTTTAAAATAGGGCACCTGCTGTGGAAAGCAGTATGGTGGTTCCTGAAGAAATTAAAATTATAACTTCGTATTACACAGTAGTCCCACTTCTGGATATACAGTGGTCTCTTGGTATCTGTGGGAGACTGCTTCCAGGACTTCTAGAGAAAAATCAAAATTTATGAATGTTCAAGTCCTTGATATAAAATAGCACAGTATTTGCATGTAACCCATCACATCCTCCCATATACATTAAATCATCTCTAGATTACTTCTAATACCCAATATAATGTAAATGGTTATTATACTGTATCATTTAGGGAATAATGACAAGAAAAAAATGTCTGTACACATTCAGTGGAGGTGCAATATTTGTTTCCAAACACTTTGATCCATGATTGATTGAATCCACAGATGGAAAACCCATGGATATAGGGGGCCAACTAAGTATCTAAAAAAATTTAAAGCAAGATGTCAAAGAGACATTTGCATATTTATGTTCATGGCAACATTATTCACAATAATCAAGAGGTGGAAACATACAAATGTCCATCACTGGATGAGTGGCTAAACAATATGTGTCTATACACACAATAAAATATTATTCAGCCTTAAAAAGGAAGGATATTCTTTCAAATACTACAACATGAATGAACTGTGAGGGCATTATGCTAAGTGAAATAAGACTGTCACAAAAGGATAAATACCAGATGATTCCACTTACACAAGGCATTGGCAGTAGTCAAACTCAGAAACAGAATGGTGGTTGCCAGAAGCTGGGAGGAAGGAGAAATGGGGAATTGTTCAGTGGGTATAGAGCTTCAGTTTTGCAACATGGAAAAATTCTAGAGATAATTGCACAACAATGTGAATATTCTTAACACTACTGAACTGTACAGTTTAAAATGGTAAATTGTCTCATTATTTTTTGTACTACAATAAAAAATTTTAAAAGAATGTTGCATAATTCAATATGCACTAACCAATATAGATGATTTTGCCAAACTTTTCACTATTAAGAAAATTGATTTAAAGTGAATTAAAAAATATATCTCCGCAAATTTTTGAAAGAATAGTGCAATGCCAAAGTATTTTTATAGTGAAAGACAGTAACATACACAAACTTAGAGTTTGAAAAATCTGAGTAATTGTTACATCACATTGAACGAACAGGCAATTTCGCAAACCAAAAAAATGTTCGTTTTATTCTAAATGTTACCTACTTATATTAGCTTTTGAGAGACTTAGAGCACATTTATATTTTATTTTATATCCTGATTAGAATTTTTATCATTTTAAGCTTCTAGTATTTTAAATTATACAACTGTACATCTAGCTCTTTATCCATCCACCTGCCATGCAGTCATGTGCGTAATATTTATAATATATAATTTTCCTCTTTTTCTTCCCTCTACATTGCAATACCTGTGAATTATTATCATTGCTATGTATCCCCAAATACCTTAATTTTCTAAGAACTTAAAGAGTGATGAAAGAAGATTCATTACAATTTTTAAGAATTATCATAATACTTGATGATACTGTGAGGCAAATCTTGTAATTTTTTAATCTATCTATAAAATCTCAGAAATGATAAGGGACAGCAAACTTTACTCTTACCCTTTTCTTAAACTAAATGAAAAGGGAGCTGGATCATGATTCACAATGGATGATCTTCTCCCTCACTAATAACAACTATTGCGTTTGCCATTCTTCACACCAGTTGCTGTGTCAGGACAACCGCATATTTTGTATAGCGCTCTCTAGCACATGTTTTGAAATTTACCCTCCAGAGACCATCTGGTATAAATGGGCTGCAGTGCGGTTAATGAATATTTTATTGCCTTCTCTCCTTTTTCTGATCTAGAATGGAAACCATGGGAAAATGTGAAGTGTCAAATTGACAGAGATGTTTCATTGATCCACTCATTCTCCGAAAGTGTTTTGTTAAGTATATGTGTGTATTTTATGTAATCAATTTACCAATGCAGATACACATCAGGGAAAACATGAAAGACTCAATATTAATGTGTCTAATTTTTAATCATAATTTCTTCCGTTATAAGTGCATCACTTTTGATTAACTTGAAATAAAATAGCCATTGACTGGAGGAATGAATCTAATAGGTCATATGTTCTCTAGAAAGTCAACTGTTTTGAGAAAATCTGTAGTGAAATTATTCACCACCACCATATTTCTGTTGTCACTAATAGATCATCTTTGCCTTGTGGTCTGTGAAATAGTGCTAAATTTCTCAGATTGTTATTTGTCTACCAGAGAATGAATGAGAGGTCCAGGTCAAATTTGGGGAATTACCCTTCCAAGTTCCTTCTTTCTGGGATAACTAACGAAATAACTCTGTTACTATTAGTGAAACGGTGTCTTGTAACATCACCCCTTTGCACTCCAGCAACTTCATATATGTTTTCTATGGTTTTAAAAACACATCAGCTAAAATATCATGTGAAATTTGGCAAGTTTATATTGCTGTGGCCACGTGATGCAATTAAAGGAGAACACTTATTGAAGATCTAGTATGTGTCCAATATCATGTTAAACATTTTAGATGTATCATCTCATTTTATCCTCACAACCACGCTAATATATATGTACTTATGATTCACAGTGTGTGCTCATGGTTCACAGTTGCATGCCTCTCCAGGAATTCCCCCAGCTGAAGGTAGCTCCCTCACTTGATGGTAGAATAAAGGAAGAGAACAGCAAGGAGTTCAGAATGACTGAAGAGATGTGCCAGGAACTGAAGTGTTATTCCTTAGGCCATTGTGAAGTGTTATTCCTTAGTGTTATTCCTGAAGCAGCTGAAGTGTTATTCCTTAGGCCATTGTGCTTAGGATTAAGTAATCATATTAGTTGACATAAAATGTAGATATGATCTATATTTTATAGTTGTGGAAGTTCAAGTTAAGAAAGGCCAAACAACTTATTCAAGGCCACACATTACTAAGTTGAAAGTTGGGTTAGTCTAATGCAAAAGCCTATACACTTTATATTATATCATATGGACCCCAGGTTAATATTGATAGCCCTTTACATTATGAATTAAATTAGAGTTATCTTAGATAAGTTCATTGCATTTCTAAAATAAAAGTAGAAACTGAAAGAAAAATTTGAGTTCTTATTATATAATGAACACTATGCAAGTTTTCCAAATGCTTTCAAATGTTTTCTACTGAAACCTTAAGATAAAATTAGACAATTTCTACAGATAAATGTGATACATATGGTTAGAATTCTGAACTCTAGGCTTCATTTCTAGTTAATATAGTACATATTTTTCTCAATTAAGGTGGATAATTCATTCTTTTAACCTCATATAAACATTATAAATATGTAGGACTTGCTTTTAGATGGATTAAATGATTTTTTGTTGACAAATCAGTCTATTTACTCATCAAATATTTGCTGAGTATATACTATATGCCAGGCACCCTTCTAGGTGTGGGAGTTGAGCAGTGAATGAGAAATATATGTGCCTATGAATTTCTAGTCTACTGATTTTCATCTCTGGAACAAACTCACACACTACACTGAAATATATTAAAGTTAGAGACAATATGCCTATTCAATAACTGTTTTCTGCCATTAGTTTGATTCAAGTTGTCGAGATGATCAAAACATCAAACCTGGGGTACATGAACTTAAAGTATAATAATAATAAAATATATTCTAAAAAAATCAAACCTAAGGTATATTTTAATCTACTTATTGGTAAAAACAATTCCTTCATTTTTTTTAGTCTCAAGAATTGAGTAGAAACAAAGCCGAGACAGCATTTAGTTAAAACAGTAATCTTAACCTCTTTCAGGCAACAAATAGCATAAATAGCAAATTCTTAAATGAAGTAAGTGGTGGTGTTGCTGAACCTTGTTTAATTAGTTTTTGGTAATCATGTCTCTTATGTTCTTTTGCTTTCTTATCTCTATTTCTGTATCTAATGCCTAAGTCGTTTGGTTTACATGGATCTCATTATCTCTCAACATCTTTACGTTCACCCTTCTTCATATTTATTTTCCCTCATTGACCTTGCTTTTTCAGTTTCTCCATTATTTCCTTACTTCTGAATTCATGGCATAAAAAGATTCAAATCCATTGTATATGTGAAGGTGTCTAGTACGTGTAGTTACAATGGTATGATATAGTACTGTGATGTTTCAGCATATATGTTGAGCCATTACAAATTTTTTCAGGTCTTAAAATTCATTATTATGTACATACGAATTTTCTTTATTTTCTTATTACTTGAACAGAATTTAAAAGATAGAAAAATACAGGGAATAAGGGTGAAATTCCCCCACAAAATGCAAATATGCCGATATAAAAATTTTTCCCAGTAAAAAGTGGACAGACCAGAAACAAAAAGGGGAAAAATAAGTAATATTCACAAAAGCTAATGTAGGTGCTTCTTCTTTAATTTACACACAAGTGGGCATAAAAATTGAAAAACTATTGTTAGGTAGAAAGTAGACTTTTTAAACCTTTGCTGCTGATAGGTAATTGACACAGGAAGGGAGCTTTGAGCAAAGACTTTTGGGTACAAGAGATGGAGCTGTTTTCTTCCTGTCAAAGCCACTACATCAAAGAGAATGTGTTTAAAATTTTTCCCTAGTAGTTGACTTACTTTCAGAATTGGAAAACTTAGCCTGAAATTGAAATTACAGTATTTGCCTGTATTGAAAGACTGCTTTCCTAAGAAAATATTTAAAGTATTTTAAGAAAAGTTTTCTAACCAGAGAATCTGATCAATCATTCTAAGCAGTTTTTGGTGTTCAGGATGGATGAACTAGCCAAGACTCTCTCACCCAATAAATTCCAAGGTAAACTGCTCTCGTGTAATGGTTTCTCTTGTGTCTGCTTTGCTTTCAACTTCACCATTTTCTAAATTTTCATAACACATCCTTTATATCAAAATTAATTGCTGAATTAACTAACTTTAATAATTTTTCTCTCTTCAGTAGAATTACCTTTGCAACAAAAACACTGTTTCTTCATACTGTTTTAGTGGCTATGCTCAGACTAGGACAGGCTACTCAGTTATTAACTAGATGACTCCATGATCCAGGGATCCTTGTTCAGTGAATAAAACATGGTCTTGTCATTTTTATAGGAATATTTCAAGTTTTTTTAGTGTTCCTATCAGTATGTCTTATAAGCTAAATATGTTTTATAACAACATTTAAGAGTTTCATCTTTTGTTGCAATTTACAAAAGCATTTTTAGAAGGGTGTCTTTAGAGGAGACCTTAATGATATACTTAGTAACATTACTCAACGTGTTGCTTTTTCATTCTTTCATTTAACAGATCTTTCTTGTACTCTCTATGTAGCAGGAACTAATCTAAATTGGAGGGGAGGAAGGGGCGGACAGGACAGGAGTGAGTGAGGCAAAGTCTACCCCACAAAAAGTCTACACCACAAAAAGTCTATACCACAAAAAGTTCACATTCCAATTGGGAAAGCAGACTATAAACAAGTATGCAAATGCATAATATACATAGTAAGAATACATAGTAATACGTAATATACATATTAAGAATAAAATGTGTAAAAAGAATGAATAGTAAGAATAAAACGTTCTGGTAAGAAATTAAAGTAGGAAACGACGGGAGACAACACTGGGATGAGAATTATTTTGATATGAAAGGTAGCAAAGCCAGCAATATAAAGATCTGGAAAAAATGGATTCCAGGGCCTGAATTAGAAATAAGCTGGCTTTATTTCAGAAATAGACAGAAGGCTAGTGTAGCTGGAGGGCCATGAGTGAGGCAGAATGGTAGGAGAGGAGCGCCCAGAGGGAAACAGATGGTGCGGGACCTTGGAACTGAAAATAAGAATTGGATTTTACTCCAAGGGTAATAAGTTACTGGAAAGTTTAAGCAGGGTAATGCATTATCCGATTTATTAATATGAATTATATTGTTCTTCTGGCTACTGGGTAAAGGGGAAAATATTTGCGAGCCTGAGTGGAAACTGGGAGACCAGGTAAGAGAGGAAGAATGTAGTTCAGGTGAGAAATAATGTACATTGGACTAGTAGGGTAATGGTGATGAGTGAAAAGGGAAAATTCAGAAAATATTCAGCAAGTAGAACTGACAAGACTTGCTGATGCAGCGGGTATGAGGTTGGCAGTGTTTAGTCCAGGGTCAACATACAGAGCACATGAAATCCCAGAGTGACAACCTTAACACACTGAGGTATTGAATAAAATATTTCTGTTTTATCCTGAGAAAATGCAGCTTTCCTTAAAAGAGCTGGCCTTTCAACAGGATGACCTGTCAGAGGATAAAGGGAGTCACAGAATCCTTTGTGAAGAATTTTTAGCTAATAATTCTTTTAAGTGGCTAATCAAGAAGTGGAGACAGAAAAAACAAAAGATGATAATTTCATAATAAATACTATTTTATGAACAGTGTAAATGATCTGATTTCTAAATCACAAATGTTTAAGATTTCTTTTTTTATTTTGTCTCAGACTTTCACTTTGTCCCTGGGCAACTGGCAATTTTAATTATAGTGAGAAAAACAAAAAAAATTGATAACTTAAAAATTTATAAGACTAGATTGGTTAAGTTGAAAGTATTCTCTTAGAGTAGGATGCGAGCTATATTTTATTTGAATTATCAGGTACTATCAGCAATGTAGACATTTGAAGAAAGAAGTGCATATCAGAAAATTGACAGCTTTGTGGATGGCTTGAAAGGTAGGAATAAGAAATATTTTTTAAAAATACAAGAGAAAAGGAATGAAGCTTCCCAAATGCAGAGAACCGGTGATTAAGCATATTGTCAATAGAGTCTGACAGTAGGTATGCAATAAGAGTTTGGGTATTTCCTACAAAGATGCTATTGCGCCAGGGAGATAAACACACATTCACCAATTTTGTCTTTGGGTTTGATGAGTTTGCCCCAGTTCTTCCACAGTCAACAAGACTAGGATTTAATGGTATTATTGTTGATTTTACTGATTTTACTGTGAACATTTATCTGGAATATGGTGGGTTTGTAACAGATCACAGAGGGAGGAGATTCAGTATGTGACTGATAGATAAGCAGATAGATAGACACTGAAACAACTGTGGCTAGGTCGTTGTAGGCAAATGGAAACTGAAAATATTTAATGTGCCACCAAAGAAAATTTGTATTTTTTACATAATAACTTTTAGACATTCTTTGTAATTTTAGAAATTAAAGGCCAAAAAGAAACTGATGAATACAGGGGTTAAAAGCTTATTTGAAAACACTAAAATTTTAGCTCTCAATTTTCATTAAAAATCTCAGTGTAGGAAACTTCTAAAAATGAAGCATGATCAAAGAGCATGAGCAATAAAAGTTTTTACCAGAGAAAGCCTGACCTTCCTAACTTAAGCTACACTACCAGGCTTACCGGGGGCAATAGTGTAACTCATAGTTGGAACTTGAATTTATCAAGTAGGGACTATTTATTAAAATAATTTCATTTAGTGTTCAAGCAACCCTAAGACGTGATTACTATTGCAGACATTTCACAAGATAAGGAAGGCAAATATTATCTGGAAGTGAAGTGGTGGAAGTATGATGCAAACTCATACTCTTTTCATGAAATTTCTACATCCTTCTCTCAGTAAGTCTCTTTGTTAACAGTAGGGAATATTCCATTAGTTAGAAAGAAATGATTAAGAGGCAGATTTCAGTTCTGAGGGTAAAAGGAAGCACTGTCTACCCATTAAACACTCTCAAATAAAATGAACTTTCCCAGAAGGTATTGAGATCTCATGTCTATGATTATATTCTGTAATCATGATGAAATAAATGACTAGGAATGGGATTTTATTAATAAATTCAACTTATTATAAAAAAAGGAGTAAGGTAGGTAGATGTCACTGCTAACAGCACCCAAGGAAAATCAGGAAAGTTCGGACTGTAATCCCTTCAGCTCTGTGCAGAGACCCCAAAATCATCACGGTTCATCTTCCATTGCTTTGCAGAACAGTAAGGGTTGAAACTGAAGGCTGATTGTGAATACTATCCAAGGGGAGCTTCTTATGAATTGACTCGTGTTCCTCAGATAGTAAATAACACCAAAAGACACCAGTTAGCTTCTGACCTCAAGGAGTGCTACTTTCATCTCCTGCAAGCTTTGAAAAGAGATCTGATACCTGACAACATCTTGACAAAAGCACATCCTATTATCTTTGTTGTTATTGAGTCATCAGTTTCATTACTACGTGCTGTTTTAAAATGCCTATAAAACAGAAAATTTTACTTTGAAGATGTATATTAAATTTTGTAATGTATATTGGTGTGTTAACTTTTAAAATGTACATGTAAATATTATAATTTAAAATAGGTTATGTATATTAGTGACTTACATGCCATTTGCATGAATTTCTTCAGTAGAATTAAATTTAAATTACACTGAATTACTGAATCCCGTATTTCGGAATAATTGATGATGAAGAATACTTTAGGGTTCTCCTCACCTTGACTGGACTTTAGACAGGTTTCTTCTTGACTATAGGCTCCTGATCTTTTTATTAGAGCATTTACTTTAGATAATTTGCAATTATAAGTTCTTTTTCTTTATCCAATCGACTGTTGATGGGTTGATTCCATGTCTTTGCTATTGTGATAGTGCTGCACCAATCTTGACTACGTGTGCCTTTTCGGTAGATGATTTATATTTCTTTGAGTATACACCCAGTAACTGGGTTGCTGGGTCGAATGATAGTTCTATTTTCAGATCTTTGAGAAATCTCCAAACTGCTTTCCACAGGGGCTGAACTAATTTGCATTTCCACTAACAGTGGTTAAGCCTTCCCTTTTCTTCACAACTGTCCCAATATCTACTATTTTTTTTACTTTTTAACAATGGCCATTCTGACTGGTGTGAGATGGTCTCTTATTGTGGTTTTGATTTGCATCTCTCCGATGATTAGTAATGTTGAATATTTGTTCATGTGTATGTTGGCCATTTGTATACCTTTTCTTGAGAGGTGTCTGTTCATATCCTTTGCCCATTTTTTAATCGGGTTATTTGCTTTTTGCTTGTTGATTTACCATTTGACCCAGCAATCCCACTACTGGGTGTACACACCAAAGAAAAATAAATCATTCTACCAAAAGACACCTGCACTTGGATGTTCATTGCCATCCTATTCACAATAGCAAAGACATGGAATCAACCAAGGTGCCCGTCAATGGTGGATTGAATAAGGAAAATCTGGTACATATACTGCACAGATACTACAAAGCCATGAAAAAGAATGAAATCATGTCCTTTGCAGCAACATGGATGCAGATGGAGGCCATTATCCTATGTGAAATAACATGGGAACAGAAAACCAAATACTACATGTTTCACTTATAAGTGGGAGCTAAATCTTAGGTTCACATGGACATAAAGATGAGAACAGTAGACACTGGGGACCCCAAAGGACAGGAGGAAGGGCTGAAAACTTCCTATTGGGTAATATGTTCACTGTCTGGGCAACAGGATCAATAGAAGCCCAAACCTCAGCACAATGCAATATACCCATGTAACAACCTGCACATGAACCATCTGAATCTAAAAAAAATTGAAAAAATAAAAATAATAAATGTAATATTTTTCTGTCCCTTTGATATGTAAATATCCTCTGAGCCCCTGGCAGTTTTACAACCCAGGAATGTCTTTTCATGGATCTGGAAGCCATGCTTTTGAAATATCATTACCAGAAAAAGATTGCAATCCCATCTCCCAGTCTCTGTGAGAAGATAGGGGCCTAACTTCTTCAATAAGCAACAATTAGCAAACTCAGATGTCCTAACTGCATTGATCAACCTCCTTTCTAACATCTTCCAGTACTTGTTTTTCACTAATTCACTAACTCCTCCTCTCTTTTGTTTCAGTGGAGTTAAGTTTAGTCTTTTTCCCCTATTGCAAAAGTCTTGAATAATGTCTTCTCTGCCTGTTTAATTTTATCTGATGCACTTTTTCTTTGACATCGAGGACACTTTAGGTGTAGGCTTTGTGACATGCAGGTTGAAAGTGTGACCAGGGAACCAAGCTGTATGGATTAGATCCTGGTGACACTGTTTATCATATAGGTGTGTTTGGGCAAGTATCGATCTCTCTGAGTCTCTGTTTCATCATTTATATAACAGAAATATTAACAGTATCTATTTTATTGAGCTATGAGAAATAATTGAGTTATCCATTTATAGTGTTTAGCCAATTTAAGCTTGGCTAAATAAATGTTAGCTATTAAGAACTATCACAATGAATGTTACCTGTTAATTATAGTCACAGCATAAAAAACATATTATTTGGCCTTGGCTTTGGTCCTAGCATTCATCATCTCTTTTTGTGACTATTGGAAGAGTTTGTGATTTTCTTTTCCAGCCTGCAGCTTTGACTACTCCTTCTAATCAATCCTTAACACAGTTTTTTTTTTCCCTAAAATACAGCTTCCATTATTTTTCCCATTCTTAGTACCCTTCAATGCTTTCCCATTACTTTGAGGATAAAGTTTAAATTCCATAGTATTGCATTCACTGGGCATCCAGATATGGCCTGAGCCATTACTCCAGCTTCATTTCTGATCCCCCTCCCAAATCTGACCCCAGCCATCTCTCCGGCCTCATTTCTGGTGACTCCCAGATCTGGCCCCAGCCATGTCTCTAGACTCCAAACTTATTTCTTATGATGCGCCCACTCACATCTCTCTCAATGTACCCAGTCCCTCATCATTTCAACTTCATCAGCGTCCTGGCAGCATTGCATTATCTACTCAGTGGCTCACACTCTCTCTCTCTCTTTGCTGGAACATCTTTTTCTTTCTTATTTCCCAGGTATGAAGCATCCAGTTTTTAAGATTCACTCAAGTGTTAAATCCCCGTGAAGTTTTTATGTTTGTTTATTTTTCTCCTAATTTTTTCTATATCTTAATTTTGAAATAACTTGTGCTCATGGTTTAATATTTACAAAATTCAAAGATGAAATGTGGAGATAATTTTCTTCATATTTCTCTACTTTTCCATACCCCTTCTGAAATCTCTCCCTTGTCGAGTTTTGTTTTATTCTCCTTTTTATTGCATTTATAAATATTCATACAGAAAAACACACCTGGTATACATGTTTACACAAAATTATAGTCAGACCATACATACAATTCTAAAACTTGTTTCTTTTAAAAATGTATTTTGTGAGTGATATCATTTAATCCCATAAGGATTCCATGAAATTGGAAAGAGTATTATCTCCTATTTTCCAACTGAGAAAACAGGTTCAGAGAAGTTAACTCTACTGCTTAAGATAGAGTTAGGACATAACTGCTTATGGATAGTAGTAACAGGCAGAGATGGATGAAAAATTAACCTATCTGACTCTAAAGTGCTTTATCTCAACAATGTTAGTATGCGGGTAATCTCAATAAACAAGAACTGGGCTGACAAGTTGGGAGAATCTGGATAGGATTGAGGGACCAAAGGTGTTGATAAGAACATCACGAAAGCTCAGCAAGAACAAAGTATGGCAGAGTTGAGAGAATGGGTGGTGGTCATTGGGAAAAGGCCAGGATTTGACGTCTCATTAGTAAAAGAGTTTGGGACCTGAGTAGGCTTAAAGAATCATTACTCTTGGTAAGGGAACTGCAGCTGGAGGTAACTGGGAAAGATAAGGAACTTTGGAGTCTTAAACCTCACTTTTCAGAAAATGTGATAGAGACAGGGAAAGCTGCCTGAAGTTTCCTAAAGCTGACACCTAAGGTCTGGCCATATGGGACTGTGTGTGTTTCACTGCGAAATTAGAAGGAATGGAAGGAAAGGTGTTGATTGTTCTCTAGGTGATCAACCATCTGGGTTTGCCCTTTACCCATGACATGTGTCTTAGACCATTAGGGTTGCTATAACAAAATATAATAAACTGGGTAGCTTATAAACAATAGAAATTTATTTCTCATGGCTCTGGAGGCTGGGAAGTCCCAAATCAAAGCACTGGCAATTTGATGTCTGGTGAGGGCCCTCTTCCTCATAGACAACCATCTGCTCACTCTAACCTCACACGGTGGAAGGGGTGAGGGGTCTCTCTGGGGCCTCTTTCATAAGGGCACTAATCCTTTTCATGAGAGCTCCACTCCGATGATATAATCACTCCAAAAGGCCTCACCTCCTAATATCACATTGCAGTGAGAATTTCAACATATGAATTTGTGGGGGATATGAATATTCAGATCATAGCAACATGGGACTTTCAGTACTAAAACTGGAAAGTACCAAACAAACAAGGATGAACTGGTCACCCTTCTTTAAGATAGCATTTTGGAACTACTCTTTCTCCTGTATTTTTATCCCCTTCTCACTTAGATCTATTTGGATCCTACTCAGCTATAAAAATCCTCCTGAAGGCCAGGCACAGTTGGTCATGCCTGTAATCCCAGCACTTTGGGAGGCCGAGGTGGGTGGATCACTGGAGGTCGGGAGTTAGTGACCAGCCTGGACAACATGGTGAAACCCCATCTCTACTAAAAATACAAACATTAACTAGGTATGGTGGCATGTGGCTGTAATCCCAGCTACTCGGGAAGCTGAGGCAGGAAAATCGCTTGAACCTTGAACCCGGGAGGTGGAGGTTGCAGTGAGCTGAGATCACACTACTGCACTCCAGCCTGGGTGACAAAGTGAAACTCTGTCTCAAAGAAAAAAAAATCCTCCTTAAGTGCTGATTGCATCCTCAATTCAGAATTATAATTGCTTACATTTACTTTGATTTTACTTAACATTTAGAATTTGTGTCATTTTATCTTGAATCACAGTTATTTGTGGCATGTGCCTCTCCTCTATTAAAATTTAAACTCCTCACCTAGAGATCATTATCTTAGTCATGTCGAACCACCACTACCACCAATGTCAAACTCTATACTTCCTATTTGGTAGGTACTCAATAAATATTTACTGAACTTAACTAAAAGAAGCCTACTATTGCTATAAGTCCTTTTTCTCTTTTACTACTTTAGAGCAAGTTACAAGATTCATGGCAATTTTATATTTGCTAGATCTGAAAGGCTATATCATTTCAATCTGTTTGCATTACAAAGCCATAAAACTTGTTCAATAATTTTAAAACTATTTACTTGAATTACATTTCAAACATGACATTACATTTAGTTCTAGGACAGAAAAATGCTGTATCATTTTAATTTAAAGCAACCAAAGTGCTCATTTGAAAATGAATATGAAGATGGAAGAATGGTTTTCAAAATTTATTTGAAAACATGGAGACACTGTTTGTGAAACAAAATTATGTCTATTGACATTCTAATGAAAATGAGATCAAGGGAGTGGCAAAGAAATGTGTTGTTGGGGAAAATCATGTACTATATAAGATTATCAAATTTCTAGCTTTTGTTGTGAGTGACATGTGTTTATTTATTACTTAAAATAACTGATTAATAACTAAAACATAGGCTATGTATGAACCAATGATAAGACCACATTATAAACTATAGGTTATGATTAATCCTAAGCTGCACAACTAAAGTACAGTAAAAAAATGTATGGTTGTCAATAATATAGATAAACAGGAATATATCATGTTTATATTTTTACACTGAATGTCAGCCCACTTCAACGCCCATATATATGCTGAACATGTGTTACGGACTTCAGACTTGGCTTTTCTTGCTGTTGCTATTGTGGTTAAAAAAAAAACCCTACATAACATTAAATCTACCCTCTGAAAATTTTAATTATAATTATATTAAACTAATAACAATATTGTTAGGTATAAGCATGGTGTTGTACAGAAGATTCCTAGAAGTTTTTCATCTTGCATAACTGAAACTTTATACCCATCGAACAATGACTTTTCACTTCCTCTTCCAGCCCAGCAACCACCATTCTACTTTCTATTTCTGTGGGTTTGACTACTATATATGCCTTGTATAAGTGGAATCATATGTTATTTGTCTTTTTGTGATGTGTTTATTTCACTTAGCATAATGTTCTCAAGGTTCATACATGTTGTTGCATATGACAGGATTGCCTTGCTTTAAGGACAATAATATTTTATTGTATGTATATGCTATATTTTCCTCAACCATTCATCTGTTGATGGACATATAGGCCATGGTGAATAATGCTGCAATGAACATGGGTGTGCAAGTAACTTCAAAATCCAGCTTTCAGTTGTTTTAGAAATATATACCCAGAAGTGGAAGTTCTGGGTCTTATGGTGGTTCTACATTTAAATTTTGGGGGAATCTTCATACTTTCTACAGTAGCTGCCCCATTTCACATTCCAACCAAGAGTGCACATCAGTCCCAACTTCTCCACGTCCTCACCAATACTTGTTAGTTTTTTTCATAATGAGTATCTCAACAGATGTGAGGTTATATGTCACTGTGGTTTTGATTTGCATTTCCCTGATGATTAGGAATATTGAGCATCTTATCATATTTTGTGGCCTTTTTGTGTATCCTTGGAAAATTGCATGTTTAAGTCCTTTGTCCATTTTTTAAACTATAAGGGTTTTATTGCTATTGAGTTGTAGAAGTTCTTTATATATTTAAGATATTAACCCCTTATCAGATACTTGGTTTGTAAATATTTTTTTCTCATTCTGTAGGTTAATTTTACACTCTGCTGATTGTTTCCTTTGCTGTACTGAGGCTATTTAGTTTGATGTAGTGCCACCTGTCTATTTTTGCTTTTTGTTGGCTGTGCTTTTGGCATTTTGTAAAAGAAATAATTGATAAGGCCAGTGTCATAAAGCTTTTCCCCTTTGTTTCTTTCTAGGAGCTTTAAAGTTTCAGGTATTATATTTAAGCCTTAACTCCATTTTGAGTTGATTTTTCTGTATTGGGTAATGTAAGAAAGAGTCCAACTTCATTCTTTGGTATGTGGATATTCAGTTTTCCCAACACCATTTGTTGAAGACACTTTTTCCCATTGTGTATTCTTGGCATACTTGTCAAAGATGAGTTGACTGTATATGTATAGGTTTATTTCTGGGCTCTCTATTCTGTTCTATCAGTCTGTATACCTATTTTTACTCCAGTACCACACTGTTTTAATTACTGTAGCTTTGTAATGTGCTTTGAAATTACATATTCAAGTGTGAGACTTCTAGCTTTATTTGTTCTCAAGATCGTTTGGCTATTTGAAGTCCTCTGTAGTTTCATATGAATTGTAGAATTGTTTTTACTATTTCTGTAAAACATTCCATTAAGATTTGATAGAAATTGCATTGAATCTGTAAATCCTTTTCAATAACATGTACAGTTTAGCAGTATTAAGTCTTCCAATTCATGAACATGGAAAGTCTCTCCATTTTTTTTTCTTTTGAAATTTCTTTCATCAATGTTTTTTGATTTTCAGTGTACAAGTCTTTCACTTCCTCAGTTAAGCTTCTTATTCTTTTCTTTTTTTTTTTTTTTTTTGAGATGGAGTCTCGTTCTGTCACCCAGGCTGGAGTGCAGTGGTGCAATCTCGGCTCACTCACTGCAAGCTCCGCCTCCCAGGTTCATGCCATTCTCCTGCCTCAGCCTCCCAAGTAGCTGGGACTACAGGCACCCACTACCACACTTGGCTAATTTTTTTTGTATTTTTAGTAGAAACAGGGTTTCACCGTGTGAGCCAGGATGGTCTCGATCTCCTGACCTCATGATCTGCCCACCTTGGCCTCCCAAAGTGCTGGGATTACAGGTGTGAGCCACTGTACCCGGCTGTCTTATTCTTTTGGATGCTCTTTTAAATGGGTTTGTTTCCTTAATTTTCTTTTTGGATAGTTCATTTTTAGTGTATAGAAATACAACTCATTTTTGTATGTTGATCTTCTGTCCTGCAACTTTGCCAAATTCATTTATTAGTTCTAATCGATTTTTATGGAGTCTTTTTTTCTACATATAAGATTATGTCATTGGAAACAGAGATAATTTTACATCTTCCTTTCTGATTTGAATTTCTTAGATTTCTTTCTCTTGCCTAATTGCTTTCCCTAGGACTTACAGTACTACATTGAATAGAAGTGGTAAGAATGGACATTCTTGCTTTGTTCCCGATCTTAGAGAAAAAGATTTTAGTTTTTCATTATTGAGCATGATGTTGGCTGTGGGCTTTTCATATATGACTTTATTATGTTAAGGTAATTTTCTTCTATTTTTAGTTTATTGAGTGTTATTTGTAAAAAGTGTCAGGTGCTTCTTCTGTATCTATTGAGATAATCATGTGAGTTTTATCTATTATTCTACTAATATATCACTACATTAATTGATTTTTAAATGCTGAACCATTCTTGCATCAAAGAGATAACTCCCACTTAATCATGGTGTATGATTCTTTTAATGTGCTATTGAATCTGTTTGCTAATGTTTTGTGGTGTATTTTTCTATTTATGTTCATTAGGGATATTGGCCTATAGTCCTCTTTTCTTGGAGTGTCTTTGTCTGGTGTTACTATCAGGATAATGTTGGCCATAAAAAATAAGTTTAAAAGTGTTCATTTATCTTCAATTTTTGAAAGAATTTGAGAACAATTGGTATTAATTTTCTTTAAATGTTCAGTAGATTTCACCAGTGAAGCTGTCTGGTTCTGGGCTTTTCCTTGTCAAGGGGTTTTGATAAATTATTCAGTTTCTTACTGGTTATAACCTATAGGTCTGTTCAGATTGTCTATTTCTTTATGATTCAGTCTTGGTACATTGGGTGATAATAGAAACTTATCCATTTCGCCTAGCTTATCTAATTTGTTAGCATATAATTATTCAGAGTAGTCTTTTTGGCACTTTTTATTTCTGTAGTATCAATTGTAATGTCTCTTCTTTTATTTTATTTTATTTTTTTGAGACAAGGTCTCACTATGTTGCCCAGGCTGGCCTTGAACTCCTGGGCTCAAGCAATTACAATGCCATGCCTCAGCCTCCCAAGTAGCTGGGACTATAAGCGTGTGCCACCATGACCAGCTTTTTTTTTTTTTTTTTTTTTTTTTTTGAGATGGAGTCTCACTCTGGTTACTCAAGTTGGAATGCAGTGGCACGATCTCAGCTCACTGCAACCTCTGCCTCCCGGGTTCAGGCAATTCTCCTGCCTCAGCCTCCCTAGTAGCTGGGACTACAGGTGCATGCCACCATGCCTAGCTAATTTTTGTATTTTTAGTAGAAACGGGATTTCACTGTGTTAGCCAGGATGGTCTCGATCTCCTGACCTCAAGATCCGCCTGCCTCGGCCTCTCAAAGTGCTGGGATTACAGGTGTGAGCCACTGCACCCAGCCTCAGCTTCCTGTAATGTCTCCTCTTTCATTTCTGATTTTATTTGAGTCTTTTCTCTTCTCTTTCTTGGTAATTCTGGCTAAAATTTTGTCAATTTTATCTTTTCAAAAAAACCCTCAGTTTTATCACATGATTTCTATTGTTTTATATTTCCAATTTTGTTTATTTCTACTCTAATCTTCATTATTTTTCCCCTTATACTAAATTTTGTGGTCATTGAGGTACAAAATTAGGTTGTTTATTTGATATCTTTCTTTTTTTTAATGTAGGCATTTACTGCTATAAACTTCTAAGTATTGCTTTTGCTGCATCCCATAGGTTTTGGTATGTTGCATTTCATTTTTGTTTTTCTCAAGATATTTTCTGATTTTGCTTTTGATTTCTTCTTTGATCCATTAGCTGTTCAAGAATATGTTTTTTACTTTCCACATATTAATGAAAAATTTCCGGTTTTCTTTCTTTTGTTGATTTCTAGTTTCATTCCATTGTGGTCACAAAAATACTTTGCATGATTTCAATCTCATTAAATTTGTTAACTTATTCTGCGGCCTAACATGTAATCTATCTTGAAGAATGTTCCAAGTATGCCTGAGAAGAATGTGTATTCTGCTGCTGTTGGATGATATGTTCCGTATATATCTGTTAGGTTCATTTGATCTATGTTATTATTCAGATTTGCTGTCTCATTAATTATCTGTATGAATATTCTATTCATTATTGAAAGGAGGGGTATTGAAGTATTCTAATATTATTGTATTGCTGTTTCTCTCTTCAGTTATGTCAATATTTACTTTATATATTTAGGTACCCTGATGACAGAGATATATGCTTAATAATTATTTTATCTCCCTGGCAAGTTAACCCTTTTGTGATTATATAACGTCCATCTTTGTTTCTTGTGGCAGTTTATTACTCAAGTCTATTTTGTCTGATACAAACACGGCCATCCCTGCTCCCTTTTGGTTACTATTTCCATGGAATACCTTTTCTCTACCTTTTATCATTCAGTCTGTGTGTCTTTAAATCTAAAATTATTCTCTCATAGACAGTAAAACGTTGAGTTTTCTTGTATCCATTCAGCCACTATGTGTCTTTTGATGGGGGGAGTTTAATCTATTTACATTTAGTAATATTGATAGGTAAGGATTTATTGTTGCCATTTTATTAATTTTTTTGTGTATTTTGTAGCTTTTTTGTCTCTCTTTTGTTATCTTCCCTTGGGTTTCAACTATTATTTTGTAGTGATTTGCTGTACCTATCAACCCATTACATGTTAGGTATTCAGCCCAGTATGCCTTAGCTATTTTTCCTGATGCTCTCCCTTCTCCTGGCCCCTCCTGAGAGGCCCCAGTGTGTGTTGTTCCCCTCTCTTTGTCTATGTGTTCAGCTCCCACTGATAAGCGAGAACATATGGTGTTTGGTTTTCTGTTCCTGTGTTAGTTTGCTGAGGATAATGGCGTCCAGCTCCATCCAAGTCCTGGTAAAGGACATGATCACGTTCTTTTTTATGGCTGCATACTATCCCTTGGTATATACGAACCACATGTTCTTTGTCCAGTCTATCATTGATGGGCATTTGGGTTGACTCCATGTCTTTGCTATTGTGAATAGTGCTCCAGCGAATATAATGTGTACATGTATCTTTATAACAGAATGATTTATATTCCTTTGGGTATATACCCAGTAATGGGATTTCTGGGTCAAATGGTATTTCTGGGTCTAGAGCTTTGAGGAATCACCATACTATCTTCCACAATGGTTGAACTAATTTATGTTCCCACCAATGGTGAAAAGTGTTCCTATTTCTCTGCAGTCTCACCAGCATCTGATGTTTCTTGACTTTTTAACAATCACCATTCTGACTGGCATGAGACAGTATCTCATTATGGTTTTAATTTGCTTGTCTCTAAGGATCAGTGATGTTGAGCTTTTTTTTCATATGTTTGGTGGCTGCATGTATGTCTTCTTTTGAAAAGTGTCTGTCCATGTCCTTTGCCCAATTTTTAATAGGGTTGCTTGTTTATTTATTGTGAATTTGCTTAAGATCCTTGTAGATTCTGGATATTAGAGCTTTGTCAGATGGATATATTGCAAAAATGTTCTTCCATTTTGTAGGTTGTCTGTTTGCTCTTATGATAGTTTCTCTTGCTGTACAGAAGCTCTTTAGTTTAATTAGATCCCATTTGTCAATTTTTGATTGCAATTGTTTTTGAGGTTTTCATTATGAAATCTTCACTGTTACCTATGTCCTGAATTGTATTGCCTAGATTTTCTTCTAGAGTTTTTACAGTTTTGGATTTTACATTTAAGTCTTTAATTTATCTTGAATTAATTTTTGTATAAGGTATAAGGAAGGGGTCCAGTTTCAATTTTCTGCATATAGCTAGCCAGTTCTCCCAGCACCATTTCTTAAATAGGAATCCTTTCCCCATGCTTGTTTTTGTCAGGTTTGTCAAAGATCAGGTGGTTGTAGATATGTGGTCTCATTTCTGATTTCTCTATTCTATTCCACTAGTCTAAGTATCTGTTTTTGTACTAGTACCATGCTGTTTTTGTTACTGTAGCCTTGCAGTATAGTTTGAAGTCAGGTAGTGTGATGCCTCCAGCCTTGTTCTTTTTGCTTGGGATTGTCTTGGTTATTTAGGCTCATTTTTGGTTCCATATGAAATTTAAAGTATTTTTTTCTAATTCTGTGAAGAATGTCAATGGTTGTTTAATGAGAATAGCATTGAATCTATAAATTGCTTTGGGCAGTATGGCCATTTTCAAGATACTGATTCTTCCTGTCCGTAATAATGGAATATTTTTTCACCAGTTCATGTCCTCTCTGATTTCCTTGAGCAGTGGTTTGTAGCTCTCGTTGAAGAGGTCCCTCAATTCTCTTGTTAGCTGTATTCCTAGGTATTTTATTCTCTTTTTAGCAATTGTAAATAGGAGTTCATTTATGACTTGGCTCTCTGCCTGGATGTTGTTGGTGTGTAGGATTGCTTGTGATTTTTGCACATCAATTTTGCATCCTGAGACTGCTGAAGTTGCTTATCAGCTTAAGAAGCTTTTGGGCTGAAACAATGGGGTTTTCTAGATAGAGGATCATGTCATCTCCAAACAGAGACAATTTAACTTCTCTCTCTTCCTATTTGAATACCCTTTATTTCTTTCTCTTGGCTGATTTACCTGGCCAAAATTTCCAATACTATGTTGAATAGGAATGGTGACAGACAGCATCCTTGTCTTCTACTGGTTTTCAAGAGGAATGCTTCCAGCTTTTGCCCATTCAGTATGATATTGGCTGTGGGTTAGTCATAAATGGCTCTTATTATTTTGAGGAACGTTCCTTCAATGTGCCTAATTTATTGAGAGTTTTTAACATAAAGGGATGTTGAATTTTATGGAAGGCCTTTTCTGCATCTATTGAGATAATTTTGTGGATTTTGTCATTGGTCCTGTTCGTGTGATGAATTACATTAATCGATTTGCATATGTTGAACCAGTCTTGCATCCTTGGGATGAACGCAACTTGATCATGCTGAATAAGTTTCTTGATGTGCTGCTGGATTTGGTTTGCCAGTATCTTATCGAAGACATTTGCATTGATGTTTATCAGGGATATTGGCCTGAAGTTTTCTTATGTTGTTGTATCTCTGCCATATTTGGTATCAGAAACATGCTGGCCTCATAAAATGAGTTAGGGAGAAGTCCTTCCTTTTCTTTTTTCTTTTCTTTTTTATTATACTTTAAGTTTTAGCATACATGTGCGCAATGTGCAGGTTTGTTACATATGCATACATGTGCCATGTTGGTGTGCTGCACCCATTAACTCGTCATTTAACATTAGGTATATCTCCTAATGCTATCCCTCCCCCTCCCCCCACCCCACAATAGGCCCCAGTGTGTGATGTTCCCCCTTCCTGTGTCCATGTGTTCTCATTGTTCAATTCCTACCTATGAGTGAGAACATGCAGTGTTTGGTTTTTTTGTCCTTGCGATAGTTTGCTGAGAATGATGGTTTCAAGCTTCATCCATGTCCCTAAAAAGGACATGAACTCATCACTTTTTATGTCTGAATAGTATTCCATGGTGTATATGTGCCACATTTTCTTAATCCAGTCTATCATTGTTGGACATTTGGGTTGGTTGCAAGTCTTTGCTATTGTGACTAGTGCTGCAATAAACATACATGTGCATTTGTCTTTATAGCAGCATGATTTATAATCCTTTGGGTATATACCTAGTAATGGGATGGCTGGGCCAAATGGTATTTCTAGTTCTAGATCCCTGAGGAATCATCACACTGACTTCCACAATGGTTGAACTAGTTTATAGTCCCACCAACAGTGTAAAAGTGTTCCTATTTCTCCACATCCTCTCCAGCACCTGTTGTTTCCTGACTTTTTAATGATGACCATTCTAACTGGTGTGAGATGGTATCTCATTGTGGTTTTGATTTGCATTTCTCTGATGGCCAGTGATGATGAACACTTTTTTATGTGTCTTTTGGCTGCATAAATGTCTTCTTTTGAGAAGTGTCTGTTCATATCCTTTGCCCACTTTTTGATGGGGTTGTTTGTTTTTTTCTTGTAAATCTGTTTGAGTTCATTGTAGATTCTGGATATTAGCCCTTTGTCAGGTGAGTAGATTGCAAAAATTTTCTCCCATTCTGTAGGTTGCCTGTTCACTCTGATGGTAGTTTCTTTTGCTGTGCAGAAGCTCTTTACTTTAATTAGATCTCATTTGTCAATTTTGGCTTTTGTTGCCATTGCTTTTGGTGTTTTAGACATGAAGTTCTTGCCCATGCCTATGTCCTGAATGGTATTGCGTAGGTTTTCTTCTAGGGTTTTTATGGTTTTAGGTCCGACATTTAAGTCTTTAATCCATCTTGAATTAATTTTTGTATAAGGCGTAAGGAAGGGATCCAGTTTCAGCTTTCTACATATGGCTAGCCAGTTTTCCCAGCACCATTTATTGAATAGGGAATCCTTTCCCCATTTCTTGTTTTTGTCAGGTTTGTCAAAGATCAGATAGTTGTAGATATGTGGCATTATTTCTGAGGGCTCTGTTCTGTTCCATTGGTCTATATCTCTGTTTTGGTACCATTATCATGCTGTTTTGGTTACTGTAGCCCCTTGTGGTATAGTTTGAAGTCAGGTAGCATGATGCCTCCAGCTTTGTTCTTTTGGCTTAGGATTGACTTGGCAATGCGGGCTCTTTTTTGGTTCCATATGAACTTTAAAGTAGTTTTTTCCAATTCTGTGAAGAAAGTCATTTGTAGCTTGATGGGGATGGCATTGAATCCATAAATTACCTTGGGCAGTATGGCCATTTTCACGATATTGATTCTTCCTACCCATGAGCGTGGAATGTTCTTCCGTTTGTTTGTATCCTCTTTTATTTCGTTGAGCAGTGGTTTGTAGTTCCCCTTGAAGAGGTCCTTCACATCCTTTGTAAGTTGTATTCCTAGGTATTTTATTCTCTTTGAAGCAATTGTGAATGGGAGTTCACTCATGATTTGGCTCTCTGTTTGTCTGTTATTGGTGTATAAGAATGCTTGTGATTTTTGCACATTGATTTTGTATCCTGAGACTTTGCTGAAGTTGCTTATCAGCTTAAGGAGATTTTGGGCTGAGATGATGGGATTTTCTAAATATACAATCATGTCATCTGCAAACAGGGACAATTTGACTTCCTCTTTTCCTAATTGAATACCCTTTATTTCCTTCTCCTGCCTGATCGCCCTGGCCAGAACTTCCAACACTGTGTTGGAAACTCATTCCAGTTTTTGCCCATTCAGTATGTTATTGGCTGTAGCTCTTATTATTTTGAGATATGTCCCATCAATACCTAATTTATTGAGAGTTTTTAGCATGAAGGGCTGTTGAATTTTGTCAAAGGCCTTTTCTACATCTATTGAGATAATCATGTGGTTTTTGTCTTTGGTTCTGTTTATATGCTGGATTACGGTTATTGATTTTCATATGTTGAACCAGCCTTGCATCCCAGGGATGAAGCCCACTTGGTCATGGTCAATAAGCTTTTTGACATGCTGCTGGATTCGGTTTCCAGGATTTTATTGAGGATTTTTGAATCAATGTTCATCAGGGATATTGGTCTAAAATTCTCTTTTTTTTGTTGTGTCTCTGCCAGGCTTTGGTATCAGGGTAATGCTGGCCCATAAAATGAGTTAGGGAAGATTCCCTCTTTTTCTATTGATTGGAATAGTTTCAGAAGGAATGGTACCAGCTGCTCCTTGGACCTCTGGTAGAATTCGGCTGTGAATCCATCTGGTCCTGCACTTTTTTTGGCTGGTAAGCTATTAATTATTGCCTTAGTTTCAGAGCCTGTTATTGGTCTATTCAGAGATTCAATTTCTTACTGGTTTAGTCTTGGGAGTGTGTATGTGTCAAGGAATTTATCCGTTTCTTCTAGATTTTCTAGTTTATTTGTGTAGAGGTGTTAAAACCATTCAACTAGGTGGATGTGTCATTGTGCAGCTGCACACAACTTGGGCAACCATATCTAGCATTCCTAATTTGTTAAATACTTACCTATACATTTTATTTGCATTTAATTATTTCATCTACTTGGAATATATTTCAATCCCTGTTGTGAGATGAATAAAAATGATGGATATTCTTTCTACCACCATTTTTTGAATAATTTAACTCTTACACCTCTATTTCTTTTGGGGATATAAAAGTTTTTTAATATATTTGGGACTGCTTTTGAACTGTTCCATGATGTGTACTAGTACCACATTTTTAAAGTTATTGTTAATCTTATAATATTGTTTAATATATGACTGGGTAAGTTTCCTTTCATTAGTACTAATTTTTGGTGTCTTTGATAGTCCTAAAAAAAGTATTATTCCAAAAAAGTTGCAGAATGTGCTCTTGGCAGAATGGAACTTTGTTTGACAGTTGAAGGAAAAACCTGTATTTCCAAACAAAGAATGATTACAAGATATCTCTGTATATTTGGCCCCAAAGAAAATATTTTATGTTTCACCCACAAATTTATGAGTGACTTCACTTTAGCTTTCTCACTTAGACATAATGTGTGGTGAGAAGAGCTCTGGAAAAAGAGTCAGAAATCCTCAACTCAAAACCAACTTTAATTCTTTGCAGGTGTCTAACCTGAGACTGGTTGCTTATTGTCTTCGAGTTTTTGTTTCCCTAAGGGTAAAATATGAGTATAATTTCTATTCTACCTTGCACACAGGGCTGCTGTAAAGAATAAGATCATATATTTGAAATCTCTTTTAAAACTACATAGCATTATAGGTAACAAATTAACATTTAATTAAAAAGTTACTGTTGTATTTGAGCCAGAGATGTATTTACTCTTGTCTACATCCACATTGCCACATTCTGTAGAGCAGAATTTGATTTAAAACAGATGTGTCTTGGATATTATCCAAGAAGGTTTAGTTTTACTGGAGAAGCCAAAAAGATCTCATTATAAGTTAGTCTCATGACATGCACTCTGAGGATGTTAGTAGACACTGGTTACGATTTATGTACCTTCCAGTGTGTGAGTGGGATAAATGGGGAATAAAATTAATAACCTGGTCTGATATGACCCAAAGTTAAAACTAGGGGATGAAAGCTAGGAGGATGTTATACAAAGAAAATGAGACCCCAGTTTTAGTTGTATAAAAGAAGAATCCTTTGGAACAGGGATTAAGATTCTAAATGGTTAAGAGTTGTCAAATTTATATATGTCAAAGTTCATATTTGCAAAGAGTTTGAGTATAAGGTAGAACACAGTTATTATATATATAAATATATATATACACACTATGTAGTAACATTTAATGAAAAGTTGCATTTTATTTCCTTGCAAAACAAACACATTCCTGGAAGACAGTGTATAGCACACTATGCCTTCCAAAATTATATGTACAAATTGTGATTGATATGTTTCTACTCTAAAATTACCATTATGTGTATGTAGTATACATAGTATGGTTTGTGCTGCTGTTGTGGAGAGAATTACTGCAAGCATCAGCAGGAAGAGTGCATTTTCTTACAAAATGCCCAGTACTATAAACGTGTTTATCTAAACAAAGTGTATTTTTTTAAACAGACTCCATGTTCAGTCTTCTGTTGTTCTTTTGAAAATAAATAATGTCTTTACCACTTAGCTGGGAAAGTGGTGAAGGAACTAGTATTTTATGGACTCTTACTATGTGTCGCCCACACGCAGCAGTGCGTTACAATCATAGCATGAAATGCTTCTATTCATAATAGCTTTGCAAGTTGATTTATAAGTTTACCATTGTTAACTTGATAAGGCAGAAAAAGTATCCATTGTGCTGGCCTCTAGAATCTTCAAAACTGGGTTTGGAAGCTAATTCTGGTTCTTAGGCACCATAAAAATTATTTGACTTCTTTAAGTTTAAGGTTGATTTTTTTTATTTCATTAAAATAGGTGTAATACCACCATTACTAATAGGGGTAATTATGATATCAATGTATTATAACAACATATTAATAGTAGTAGGTAGTAATAATAGTAATGTGAAGTAAGATAATACATGCAAGGAGTTTATTTATTGCTTTTTTTTTTTTTTTTTTGAGATGGAGTTTCACTGTGTCACCCAGGATGGAGAGCAGTGGCACAATCTTGGCTCACTGCAACCTCTGCCTCCTGGGTTCAAGTGATTTTCTGGCCTCAGCCTCTCGAGTAGCTGGGATTACAGGCACATGCCACCACGCCCAGCTAATTTTTGTATCTCTAGTAGAGGTGGGGTTTCATCATGTTGGCCAGGCTGGTCTCAAACTCCTGACCTCAGGTGATCCACCTGCCTCATCCTCTCAAAGCGCTGGGATTACAGGTGTGAGCCACTGCGCCTGGCCATAATTGTTCATAATTATTATTAAGACTCCAAAACTTCTCCTGGTGACAACAAAATTTTCCCACTAAAATGAGTTTTCACAAATATTTTTTCTTACTAAAATTTCTGCTACAACTATGAAATTTCTAATTGATTCTGATTACTAACTGAATCTCCTTAATGTGTACAGCATCATAAACAGATAGGAATTCAGACCTGCTTCATGTTAAATTTCTAAACTGTTATCTTAATGCCATGGACCAAGTGAAGCTGGCTAACTCAAATGTCTTCTACAAAAAAAAAAACAACAAAAAATTATTCTTAGCCTGACCATTTTAACATTAAAAAAAACTATTTTAAAATAATACATGCATGCAGCATGAAGTGAACAGCTAGAGTTTAATATATTTGCAAAAATAATTGAATTATAGCTCTTTAATTTCTCCAACAAAAAATTTCTCAAAGCATTGTAATTGTTAAAGAGAAGACTAAAATTCTTTCATATTCAATCCACTGGCTTCCAACTCACTCGGAGAAAGATTGACATTTTGGAATGGCCCACAAGGTACCAAACAATCTGCCTCCCTTGGTGTTTTTCCTCCAACATTCACACCTTTACCTCTAACACCTTGCTTTCTCCTATCAGCACTAATTCTAGCTACACTAGTTCTTTCACCAAGACCAGAAGGCTCCTGTCTGCATCTGTCTTTTCCTGTGCCTATTCCAGGATCTTCTCTGAGATATCCTGATGACTTCCTTGCTCACTTCATTTGGAAATTTACTTAAATGTCACTATTTTGGTAAGGTCTCTTTTGCTCCTCCACATAACTTCCCCTTTATCCAATGCCCTCTGTCTCCCTTGCCTATTTAATTTTCCTCTACAACACTTATCAACTATCTTATGTACTTCGTATTTTACTCATTTATTTTCTTTATTCTCTATCTCCTCTATAACAGAATATAAGCCGTATGATAGCAAAGATTTCCATTTCGTTCATAGCTCTATCTTCAGTGCCTAGAATAGTTCCTGGGACATAATAGACACTTGTGAAATCTTGACTAAATGAATACATTCTTTCTTCACCTTTTAATTGGTGACTCCCAATATGAAAAATAAATGGACATGTACCTTTTTGGGATGGTGGACACTTAGATGTCTACTTTCAGTCCAAGAACAAGAAAGAACTCTAGGAGCTTCATTTATTTAAGAGGACATTCATACATAATATTATACAACTGGAGGGAATGAAAAATGTGAGAAATGTAATGCTGATAGGAGAGACTGAGCTTAGGGTTACTGGAATCTTCAAGTGCAATGGAGACAACTAATTGATTCATACAAGAAATTATTGAAAGAAGTATGTAATAGAGATCTTCTATACCAAAATAAAATAGTGTTAAACTATGGAATAAGATACGTTAAAACTGTAAGTAAAACAGGTATTGATGCGTGTTTGTCTTGATTGTTATGTTGCATTATTTGGAAAGAATTTTTTTTCAAAATTTTGTGGCCCTTACTACTGGTGTGACAATTTTTAGTTGCATATCCAACACAATTACCACTACTAGATTTTTACAGATCTGCTAGCAATATTTGTTTATTTTGTCTTACATCTGAGTGATTTTTTAAAGCTCTATCTCAATGCCATACAGCATGACCAGATTGATAGGTCAATCCTTTCTCTAACTTTGAGAATGCTACCTAGACATCATTTTCAATCCTCATGATTGGTACAAACAGCACTGTAGACAAAGGAAAAGTGAAATGGAATTTGCTCAGTTGTTGTGAAGCATACAACATAGCATCTTATTAATGCGATAAAAGCCTAATAAAAGCCTCGGCACCCATCAGCGGGGCTGTAATGAGCACAGAAAAATTTCTTCTATAAAACAAGAAGGCTTATCTTTGGTAATCAGAAAAAAATACTGTAAAATATACAGTAAAAAATACAGTAAAAAAGATGATGTTAAAGTGATCTATGAACTTCTTGGATTATGAAGCCTTTCATCTCATGTAAAAAGCATGTGAGTAGCTCTTCGGAATAGTGAAGGGCAGAGCTTGTAACATCATCTCTCAGAGAAGTAAAGCTGTTTGCTTCTCATACAGACTTGTGATGACAGAGACTTGCATTTTGTTGCTTTTATTATTTCATTAATGTTGACTGTCTTTTTTATGGAAACAATTGCTAAAAATATTCCGTTTCATCATTTAGATTCTTATGACTTGCTAAGAATGCTTTTCAGAAGGATGTTTAAATCATTAATTACAATAAACATTGGCTTTGTAACCTTATCTAAGAACTACAACTCTAATATTTCCAAATGTTATTTTTAATAACACAGATTGTCTAAAAGTATAGTTAATCAAATTCAAAGAGTTGTCTCACATTCATGCCTCTCATCTACCTCATTCCATGACAGCAGAAAGAAATTGACTTTTTATTTAAAATGTCTCGGTTTTCTAAGTCATTGCTTTCATTAAATTGCCTTCATAATATAAGACTAACAGCTTTTTGATAAATAGAGGTCAAAAACATGACTTTTATTTTTAAAAAATTAATATATATCATAATTTTGGCTGCATTTGAAGAAAGCACAAACACAAGATAACTCGGGGGTATCCTGGCCAATATGTTTCAACTGCAACTTCCCTTTCTTTTTATGTACACAAATGGAAACAAGTAGGTGAAATTTTTTAAAACGAAGAATGACAGCCAATGGTCTCTCCCTTGGTATATCTGCTCAATGTGCAAAGGGATCAGAATTTATTCATGGGAAACTGCTGTCTCATTTTTCTCTGGTGTCATAAGATATCCTTGCTTGTAAGGACATTCTAGAAACCTGTAGATAATCTTATTTGAAGCTTTCTAGTCTACAATCAAGTTCCAAGAATCAGTGTCCATATTTACTATGTCATTTGTCTACAGGTTTTTAGTGCTCAACATTTACAATACAGGAAAGCCTATTGCTTTCTTATGGTCATATACTACTTTTAACTTTTCAAAGTGCTTTCAAAACAAAAGTGAAAAACAAGTGTATTCCCTGTGAGAGTGACATTGCCATATGTGTCCAGCTTAGATATTAAGAATGTTAAAGTAAAAAATAATGCCAAATAATTTTTAAGTGTTCAAAATTTGTTGAACATTATCAGGTAAACATGACATAATTGGTGAATCATATTTTTATGTGAGGCTCAGCCACCTATAAAATAAGTATCACTATCCCTGAATGTGCCATGAGGTTTCTCAGCCACTTATTCAAAGGCAAACTAAAGGGAAATGGAAACCTTCTCCTCAAATATTTAGATTCTAAAGGAAAATGTGTTTCTAGATTTAAACGATTTTTCCATTTTTATTTATTTCTTCTATTTCTTTGTAATATAATTGTTCCTACCAAGTATTTATCAACAAGTTATGCCTTTCTTTTATTAAAAAAATTTCTTAAATTTTTATTTTAACTGGTAGACAATCATCTACCTGCTGAAGAATATTGTAAATAGAATAATGCAATAAACTACCATAAATATGTACCTTGTTTATCTTAGTGATATACAAAATATTTTCTAAAGCTGTATCTACAAAGTTAACATGAACTGAGGTGAAACATGGGAATAATTCATGACATGATATGTCAATATATTTAAACAAATTTATTTCTTACGCGATTTTTCCCTCACTTGTGAAGACATAAATAATAAGTAAAGTGCTTGATGATCTAATATAATTTATCATAAAAATTAATTCTGTGTGAATACAATGAAATTTCTTGTTAAATTACCTTTGCTAAGATATTTTGTTTTGCCTTATTAGGTCATTTGCCTTTACAGAATTATTTTTGGGCTTTTTAGATCAGTTTTTAAAACTGAAGAGTATAATTATAAAATGACATGTTTAAGGCCATGGATAAGAACAGTAAATTATTATCAATAATTATTATAATAGCTACTTCTTATATTTGGATTTATATAGTATGCATCTTCATCTAACTACTAGATAAATTTAATGCTAATTCCATGCAGATGAACCACATAATCCAATCTCATATTTTGCTAAAAACAACCAGATGTTCAATGTATTTTTTAGGTGCTGCCTGGGTTCAGTCACTGTATATCATCCATTTTCCAAATGGACCATAAGTCTCAACCTTATCCCGTCTCCATCACACCCAAGGACTTTGACTTATTTTTATCAGAGATAATAACTTACTATAGTAGTATTTCTGGGTAGGGTAGGAGGAAAGAGAAAAATAAAAACAAAAAAAGAGGTGATCTGAGAAAAAAAGAGAAAAGTGTGAATAATTTAAAATATCTACTACCACACAAAATTATCTGATGAAACTTGCTTTCTACCCGTGGATTCACTCCCATCATATTCTCTAAGATAAATCCCAAAGTAAGACAAGAAGATGTTTGAAGTGGCTTGGATTAATGCTCTGGCACTTGATGACAGCTTCCTCATGAAGCTATCCTAGAAGCAGTTTAAGGAAGCATATTTTTAAAACGAGTATTCCTCTATCTTATTTCCAAGTCCTACTGTCTACCTTGGACTCTATTTCATTTAGCTGTGTTTGGGCCTGGTTATGGGGTCACTTTCTCAGCAGGCCTTCATCTCCCCAACACTGGGGCTCTGCCATGTTCTTGCTTACCTTCTCCCTAGGGCTGTATTGTTTATTCAGGTTTGTAGCATAAATGTAGCATTTTAAAGCTGAAAAACCATTAAAGAATCACTAAATTCAATATCCTCCTTTCAGGAGTGTGGAAACCAGAGGTAAAATCAGAGGTCAAATTTTCCCAATTAAGTACTAAAGGCATGACTTGAGTATTGCACATCATGCAATACTTTTCCTTCTCACCATGACTGCTACTAGTACTACTAGTATATTTTGTACAAAGTAAGTTCTTCCTCACCTAACATATATTTCCTCCCTTCTCAATTATACTTTCTTTCTGTGTGTATCTTGTGTCTTGTCCCACCAGCAGAAAGATATCTTTCTTGAACAAAATACGCCTGTAGCTGCATTCAGGTACAGGTGGTCTGCATTCAGACCTCCATTTCTTAGACAGAAACTTCTCATTCTTTCTCAATTCAGAGAACCTAGGATGTATCTGGCATTCTTTGAGCAGATAGAAAACAATGTCATTTATTCCATTGAAATACAGAATTGAGAGAATGGTTTTGAAACCTGTTCCCATCTCTAACTTTTCTACTGCCTGGCCTTTTCCTTATGCATCTGCTGCCACTGTCAGAATCAGTCACATCTGCTTTTGAAATGGCCCAGCTGTGAAAGTCTGGAGCTTGAAATATTTTCTTCCGTGGAAACAATGTTAGATAGCGTTGAAACAGTACTATTACTACCATTACTTAAGTACATTATGCATTAAATAGGCTTTCTTTTTCATTCTGTCTCAAGAACATAACCAGCAGATACATATAATTTCAATGAAAAACAATGTTCTCAGATCCAAATAACCAATTTCAAAATTAATATTTTCACTCCTGTAATCCATTAAAAAGTCCACAACTACCAGAACTTACCAGTTTATAGTAGACTGCATTTCTTGTTGTGATGTTTGTGAATGGTGTTTCAATATAATTGCATTCCTTCCTTTTTGAATTGTCTTTTATAGCATTGACAGTCAAGGATTTATATATAAACATGAGTAAGAAGTAACAATTCATTATCAAATGTCTGTTAAAGCTCTTTCTTCTTTCTTGATGGATTAGAAAAAAAACATAATGTTAGAGCAAAAGATAGTTAGATGGTCAAGGTTCTGAACAAAATTGGCCAGGGACTGCCTGTTTGACCTTAGGTTGGGTATTGCAGCGTTCTGTGGGTCAAATTCCACATCTACCAAATACCCTCAGCCCTTGCTTGTAAAATACGGTAAAGTCCTTGAGAAACTCTATTATGTGTTACTGTGCAAAGTAGGCTTATCACTGAGAAGAATACATTAAAGGGCTCATCTTCCACCTTTTGTGCTCATAAAATCAACCCATGTTTCTGGAAATGCATGCATTGTCAGGGCTGTAAAAAAAGGATGCATCTAATACAGCAAAGTATTTTACTAACTAAATGTTGTGTGCCATGGTTCAGTTGTAACCACCCAAGGGGTTCACCTTGCCTGCTGCCTAGACAGAGCTGATTCATCAAGACAAGAGAATTGCAATAGAGGAGGAGTAATTCACACAGAGCTGGCTGTGTGGGAGACTGGAGTTTTATTATTACTCAAATCAGTCTCCTTGAGCATTCAGGGAACAGAATTTTTAAGGATAACTTGGTGGGTGGGGGGAAGCCAATGAGCCAGGAGTGTTGATTGGTCAGAGATGAAATCATAAGGAGCTGGAGCTGGAGCTGTCTTCTTGTATGCAGTTAGTTCCTGGGTGGGGGCCTCAAGATCAGATGAGCCAGTTTATTGATCTGGGTGGGACCAACTGATCCATCAAGTGCAGGGTCTTCAAAATATCTCAAGCATTGATCTTAGGAGCAGTTTATGGCGGGTTCAGAATCTTGTAGCCTCCAGCTGCATGACTCCTAAACCATAATTTCTACACTTGTGGTTAATGTTAGTCCTACAAAGGCAATCTAGTCCTCAGGCAAAAAGGAGATCTGCTTTGGGAAAGGGTTTTACTGTCTTTGTTCAAACTGTAAACCAAGTTTCTCCCAAAGTTAGTTCTGCCTACCCCCAGAAATGAACAAAGACAGCTTGGAGGTTGGAAGCAAGACAGAGTCAGTTAAGTTAGCTCTCTTTCACTATCTCAATCATAATTTTGCAAAGGCAGTTACAATCCTTCCCTTTGGGTTTTATAACACCTTCATCTTAAGGTGTAGGCTATGAAGATGGGAAAAGGCCGTCAATCACTCTGTCTTCTTCCTGCTGACAGAAGACGTAGTGGGAATGGGAGTGAACCCCAAGATGACAAGAGTGGAACTGCTTTGCAATGATCTCGGTGTACTCATGCAGGCCTGGATGGGATTTCAAGGCTTGAATGGCAAAAATATTAGTACTCTCATCTATAGTTTTACTACAGTGTGTAAGTGAACAGCCTACTATAAGGTAAATAACAAGCCCGAGGATGAGGAGTACAATTCCCAATTTTAAAAGCAAAGATTTAAAAACATTAGTTTAGGGACTTCTAACCAACAAAGAATTTAGAATTTAGTCTAAACTACAGAAAAAAACCTCAAGAACAGCTAATAACAGTGCACTATAGTTTTTCTTTTGAAGCATAATTTTTCTCTCTCTAATCCCCATTTTAATTAAAAACAAATCATGACAGAACTAATTTGTTTACAAAATAAACTCTAGTCTTACAGTACTTGGCCTGATTATTTGCTTAAAGTGCAGCAAGAATAATTATTTTTCACTTAGGCTTTTTTAATTGGCTTTGACAGAACTCTGTTACATGAGGAATCTGAGATAAGACTTTTTAAAAGCTGAGCCCAGGTTGGGCACAGCAGCTTACACCTATAAACCCAGCACTTTGGGAGGCCAAGGTGGGTGGATCTCCTGAGGTCAGGAGTTCAAGACCAGCCTGGTCAACATGGTGAAACCTGGTCTCTACTAAAAATACAAAGAAAAAAAAAATTAGCCAGGTATGGCAGCAGGTGCCTATAATCCCAGCTACTCAGGAGGCTGAGGCAGGAGAATTGCTTGAACCTGGGAGGCAGAGGTTGAAGTGAGTCAAGATCATGCCATTGCACACCAGCCTGGGCAATGAGAGTGAAACTAACACCCCAGCCCAGCCACAGGTTTGTACCCTCAACACCTATGAAGTCGGCAAATTCTTCTCCTCTTAGGTCCCAAGAGAGCTTGGGGTTCCTGGGCCTGTTAGAAAGTGACATTCTTTACTTACCACAGGTCAGGAACCTTGTACAAGGACTCTGTGTGGACAAGGTATGAGGCCAGATTCCCCAACAGGGCTTAACTGGCTGTATAAGTCAAGCTTGAATTTTTTAAAGGAAGCATGCCATTCCAGTCAAAGCCTTGGTAAAATAATCAGTTTCTCCAATTGTGTCCTGTTACAAAAGAAAACAGATTCTTATTGCACTTATGCAATTAACTATACTGCCATAAATTGAAAATATTCACAAATAGTTTCCAAATTCTGGAGCAATCAGGCAGAGAGGAACAAATATGCTCCAAATTTTGTTCACAGGAGTTGCAAAAAGCTCTAAAAAATAAGTTATCTTGACTCTGATAACAAAAGGTTTACCAATGTTTAACACATTTGCTCTCCAGGAGAGTCCTAGAAGTTTGATTTTTTTCCTCTATTCCAATAGCACAGTTTTTAAAGTTATCTGAAATCTGCACTTACAGTCCTATATGTGATTATAAACTGCCTTTTGAAAAGGACCAAAGCAAGACAAAGCAAGAGAAAACGTCTGTGGATGACAAAAGTCTATAGCCACTATTAAAGCTACAATTGACTAGGAATTTTGGTTACTTCTGTGGCAAACAACAATTTTACATAACAATTATAATGATTAAGAATGGACACTAAATTATATCAACATTATAGAAGTTTCCCGTAACTTTGAAACGCATACTAATAACATATTTATACAAAACAGTCCAAAGTAAACCAAAGTCCATTCACTTTTCTATTAAAAAGTTTTTTCTCTATTCTAATGTCACAATCTCAAGTGTTATTAATCAGAATCCTGCATTTAAGAGCACCTGTTACATTTTATAGGTGATTATAAAACCATCTTTTAAAGAGGACCAAAATGAGACAACAGGTGTCTATGGATAACAACATTTTAGGGCAGCCACAGGTAAAGACATGATTGTCATGGAAATTTGTTACCTCTGTGGCACACAGTTTATTAACACAATAATTATAGTTATTACTGATAACATACACTAAGTTATATTAGAATTATAGGAGTTTTACATAATTTTGGAACATATACCAATAACACATTTACACAAATGTAGGCCAAAGAAAGCAAAACACCATTTCATATTTGACAATGCTTCCTGTATGATTTTTGCACCAAATAAGCCAAATGTCATTTTTGGACTTCAGAGGACCTAATATGTAAAATATTAGGTAAGAAAGAGACATAATTTATAATTTGATTTTGGAAAGTTTGCCAAATATCAAAGGTTTAAAACATTGGGTATCACAAAATAGAATCCCAGGTCACTATAAGTCATTCATTTGGCCAAAATAACTGCAAAATTTTTTTTAAAAAGAAAAATCTTTACTCTGATAGAGGAGACTTAGCTTTCCAAACGAGACCCTATGAAGATAGCATAAGGCCAAATGAATCTGTCTCTTCTCTCTCGCTTATCTTTTCCTGCCATTTACTCATAGGAGAAAACAAAACACTTTCATTGTCTTTTAACAGTACATAAAAATCATATTCAAAAGAGAAAACCAAATTTAATGTTTGCATTAGTACATCTTTAATGTTAAAGCTAGTTTTTTTAATATAAAATTTTATATCTCTATCCAGTTTTAATTAGTTTGACCATAAGTTATGATTTTCACAAACCTTTTAGAACCGTTTACAATTTTCCATCAAACAGGAGGTCAATTTTGTAAGAAAACCCTGTTATTTGGACACATGGGCCCAGATTCTGGCCCCACATCAGTATGACTATTTATTTTTTTGGGGGGGGGTAGAGTCTCACTCTGTCACCCAGGCTGGAGTGCAATGGTGCAATCTTGACTCACTGCAACCTCCACCTCCCAGATTCCAGCAATTCTCCTGTCTCAGCCTCCTGAGTAGCTGAGATTACAGGTGTGTGCCACCATGCCCAACTACATTTTGTATTTTTAGTAGAGATGGAGTTTCACCATATTGACCAGGCTGGTCTTGAACTCTTGACCTTCTGATCCACCTCCCTTGGCCTCCCAAAGTGCTAGGATTACAGGTGTGAGCCACTGTGCCAAGACAATTTCTTGTAAATCTTAGCCAACTTGTTTATGCCCACAGAATTTTTACAAGAGCAACCCTTTACAAACGCTTTTCACTCTGCCAAACCTTCAGTTTTGTTCTGTTACTCTTTCAGGTTAAGACAATCTTTAAAACCCTCTGAACTAGACAAAATTACATTCCCTTTAACAAAAGCCATGTTCCCGTGCCTTCTTATAATCTTTTACTAAAAACACATTCCCTACACACATTGTATGTAAAACTGCTTCTCCGGTGGTCTCAACTACATGTTACAATGTTAACTCTTGGCAACTTTTATTTTTAGTGAAAAACCTGATAAGTAACCAATTTAAATTATGTACTAGCGGTGGAGCCTAGGACGTCAGACAGAAATGAAGATAAGGTCTGACTCCTTTTAACATAGCTAGCAGGCATGGGTCTCCATATGTCCTTAGGCCTTATCTATAATCTAATGCTCCAAAGTAGGTAAATTGAATAATTTTCAAAAGTCAAAGACACAGGTTGACCTTAATGCATTTACCAAATCTGATATCTGACCTTAATTTAGACCAAATGTCTACGTTTTCAAGACATTTTATTTTATCAATAATCTTTAAAACTGTCTTTATATCCAAAAGATTCCTAAAGCCATGTGAACAAAAAGGCATTAAAGTTTCCATTTTTCTGACAAAATATTTGATTTAAGCGCTTATTTTCCTAAGCCAATTAATCAGAGCTCTTTTATATATAAACAAACAACACACGTAAATAGAAAGACAGAAGATTCAGCACTTGTAAAATTTGTTATTTACCAGTTTCTTTCTTTTCTTTCTTTTTTTCTTTTCTTTCTTTTTTTTTTTTTTTTTTTTTTTTTTGAGACAGAGTCTTGCTCTGTCGCCCAGGCTGGAGTGCAGCAGCACTATGTCGGCTCTCTACAAGCTCCGCCTCCTGGGTTCACGCCATTCTCTTGCCTCAGCCTCCCGAGTAGCTGGGACTACAAGTGCCTGCCACCACGCCTGTCTAATTTTTTGAATTTTTAGTAGAGACGGGGTTTCACCGTGTTAGCCAGGGTGGTCTCAATCTCCCGACCTCGTGATCCGTTTGCCTCTGCCTCCCAAAGTGCTGCGATTACAGGCGTGAGCCACCACACCAGTTTCTTAATTGAATTACTGGCTTCAGGGAGGAGGAACAAGGCCAGGAAAGCATGCATTTCTGGGCCAAATAAGCAGCAAATTAGCAGCTGAAGGCAAAGACAGATCCCCAAAATTAAGGGTGTCATTTTATACTGGACCCTGGATCCACAAAAGGAGGGAAATACTACTGGAGAAGACAGTGCAGTGCTTCTACCCTGCATTTCATTGCAAGGTAACCCAAAGCCAATCAGCCCATTTTGTAATCAGCCCATCTTTCATGGAAGTCTTATCTCCCAGTGCTGGGTGGAGATGTTTCCTTATTTTCCAGGTGGACAAGAGCATGCTTCTCCGATCCAAGTGTGAGAAGACTCAAATATAACTACTATTAGCCATCCCTTAAAGTATATTTCCTACCTAGTTATTACACACCAAAACTCTCTCATAATATGAAGTAATTTTTGATGCCCTCAAAACTCAAAACCAACAGATAATACAATGTAAAACACAGAGAGATCCATCCACTTTTAGTTCCTGGGATTTCATGAGGAAAACAGAGGGCTTTTTTTTTTTCCCAAAATGGGGTCTGTGGCGCCCCCTTTGCTTTTCCCAATAAGTCCCGGGCTACCAGAAGTTATCTTAGAGCCTCTCATGTGCATTAAGAGTGGCAAGACAAAAAACTGCAGAAAAGTAATTCGCTAGACTGAGAAGAAAAAACTTTTTCCAGAAAAACAAGTTCCAAGAAGAGAAAAACATGAAGGCCTTTTAAATACATCTATAGTTTATTCAATTTTAATTAAGCTGACTTTTAACCATAGTACTCTTTAAAAAATAAATCCTTTCAAATCTCTTATTACATGACTTTAGCCATGCCAAGTGGCCAATATATCTAGCTTCTGAAATTTATCAAAGGTAACTTCCTAGATGCTTCAAATACATGGCAAGCAGTTTCTTTTTTTACAAGATTTAGAATCTGCACAAGGTAGTTCTGAGAAAGGAAAATTCAAGAGAGGAAATCAGAAGCTATCTATGAGGGGGAAAAAAACCTCAATAAATGGCAAAGTTACATAATTAACAAACCAGAAAGCAATCATTCCAGAAGCCAACTATTGAACCCAGGCCACCACTGTCTAAAGATAAAGCCTTAGCTACTGAGCTATACAGCATTGAGCAGTTTCTATTGCTTTTCCCAGAAAGAGCCTAGAGAAGCCAATTTCTAGCTTGCAAGGCTTTTAACTGCTCAAGAAAAATTTTTAGAGCTATGGCATGAACTCCCAAATTCCTGTCCTCTGGGTGGTGGAAACCAAAAGAAGGTATCCCCACATGGTCACAAGGTTAAGCTCTTAAGAAAACAAAACAAGACAGAGAAATTTCATAAACACAGTGTCTATTTCAAGGACCAATAGCAAAGTTTGTAACTGACCAGCCTGACAAACTGACTTGAAAAGCAGGCTTATAGGGGCCCTAAACCCACATTCTATCCTGTGATACCTCTCTCTCCATTACAGAACACAGAAAGACAGATTCTTAGCACAAAGTACACCAATTTCCTATAGCCTAAGACTAGTCTCACAAATCCTTTTTTCTATTAATCAAACCCTTGCAGAGGTGACAAATAGTTTACTGTTTATCCAGACAGAGAAGGAGACCAGAAACTTGGCCGGTAAGAATTTCTTACCCTTTTTTCTGGCATACCAGGTTTCTGGGTTCCCTTTCTCTGCAGCTTCCAGAAGAATGGAGCAGCTTCTGATGACTCTGCTTGCTTGTGCTATAGCTGTGGAGTTCAAAGAACTTTACAAGAGAAAATTCCTTTTATTGCTTTATGGAACCATAGATGAGATTCTCAATTTGCAAGATGCTGCCCAACAGGCTGCATTGGGGAACCAAATTAACATTTTCTATCCCAGCAAAATACACATAACAAAACAGACATTAGTCACCTCATTCAGCACCCAATATCAGCCTGGCAAACCTCAAACTTTTTCCCTTTGGTCCCTGTTGTCTTGATACACTCCAGATGGGGATGGATGACCTCTGAATGGTAATTCACAATGGGGTTTCTGGGGAAGGAAAGAGCAGATAGTCACCCTGAGAGACAGGCCTGTTGAGCCTTCTTTAGATCTCATCAAGTGTGACCAGACAAATAAGGAGGGTTCTCTGAGTTAGGCCTGCTAGATTTCCATCAGCAACCCCTCTGAGATCCCTTCCACATATACAAACACATACAAAGACAAGATGGAGAGAAGGCCTTCCGAATCAGATCCCTAACCAAGAACTCCAAGAGTATCCCTTCAAAACTATCCTCCTATTCTCTGTCTGAGAAACTTCCTCAAAATCTTCCTGATTGAGGAGAAGTTTCCCAAACCAGGACTCTTCCCACTAGTTAGAAAGAATCAACTGAGACCATCCCCCCTGCCCCTACAAGGATCTGAACCATACGGCTACAGAACTGGTTGGGAGAAGGAAAGAGCTGTTGGAAGTGCCTCAGATTCACCAATCCAGACACCTCGCAACAGAGCTACAGACAGACATCCCACCATGGGGCTACAGACAGACACCCTGTGTTAGGGCTACAGTTAAGGATGTCTCCCCAGGACTATTTCTCCCCATTGCAATTAAATCCATGCACATTGGGTTGGCAGCACCCATCCAGTAGAGAGAGTACCAGAGTCAGTCCCCAGTCTGAGAGAACTAGGCAGTCACTTGGGCTGGTTTCTGAATCCAACACTGGAGGGGGCCCACTGAACCACAGGAAGGTAGCCACAAGGGCAATCCTGGACGAGCCCTCAAACTTGTAACCACCCAAGGGGTTTACTTTGCCCACTCTCTAGACACAGCCAATTCATCAAGGCAAGGGAATTGCAATAGAGAAAGAGTAACTCATGCAGAGCCAGATGTGAGGGAGACTGGAGTTTTATTATTACCCAAATCAGTCTCCTTGACCATTCAGGGAGCAGAGTTTTTAAGGATAACTTGGTGGGTGGGGGGAAGCCAGTGGGCCAGGAGTGCTGATTGGTCAGAGACGAAATCATAGGAAGTCAGAGCTGTCTTCTTGCATCCAGTCAGTTCTTGGGTGGGGGCCAAAAGATCAGATGAGCCAGTTTATTGATCTCAGTGGGGCCAACTGATCCATCAAGTGCAGGGTCTGCAAAATATCTCAAGCACTGATCTTAGGAGCAGTTTAGGGAGGGTCAGAATCTTGTAGCCTCCAGCTGCATGACTCCTAAACCATAATTTTCTACTCTTGTGGCTAATGTTAGTCTTACAAACACAATCTAGACCCCAGGTAAGAAGAAGGTCTGCCTTGGGAAAAGGCTGTTACCACCTTTGCTTAAACTATAAACTAATTTTCCCCCCAAAGTTAATTCAGCCTACCCCCAGGAATGAACAAGGATAGCTGGAAGATTGGAAGCAAGATGGAGTCATTTAAGTTAGATCTCTTTCACCATCTCAGTCATAATTTTGCCAGGGCAGTTTCACAGTTACTGAAGAAGAAGGGCAGAGAATATTTTATCTGATGAATCTGTGGAAATTCATCTTTCTATAGCCAAAGAAATTGCTCTGTCAGAAGGAGAAAGCAAGGAGAATATGTTATGTGGGCATATTTCTATTTAACAAAACCTAGGGAAAGCTAATTGTTCCAAGCTAAGATCAGAAAGATATAACAAAAGTGAAAAATGTGAGTTTGTTTTACAAATCTTGCCAGTATTTGGATACACAACGAATGACTCATCCAGGGGCCTATTTTTGCACAGGACCACAAAGACCGGTAACTGTTTATGCGTGGGCATAAGGAACCCAGCAGAGTAATCATCTGGCAATTCAGATGCAGATTGCAGGCATGCAGGAAAAGGGTGGGAACTTGCAGCTATGATGGATAAAACTGCTGACTTTAGTCATAAAGACCAAGGATTAAATATGTTTGCTTTGTTAGGGATGAATCAGACTGAACAACAATTGTCTCTAGTTGAGGTAGTTGAGTAGAGTGGATATGTGTTGTGAGTGCTTGGCAAATGTTGTTGCTCTGTGTGAGACTGAAAAAAGAAAGTCCCTACTACTGTCTCTATTGGCCAAGTAATCTTGTGGCAAACATTTATATAAATTATACAAACACTGCAATGCATTTTATGCCATGTTGTGATGCAAACTAGTTAATTAATGCTATTGAACATACGGCATATGAAAGAAGAATGAGTTGAAAATGAGATATCAAATCTACATAATTAATAATACTTTGATTTAGAGGAGTGGTAAGACAAGTGTCTCCAACACAGGAAGAGTGTGACTTCAGACAGGTCAGCTCAGCATGTCTGTCTGTACAAACTGCTCTAGACCTGACACTACAACACATCGTGAGGGATAAATTCAAAGGAGAAGCAACAGCAAGAAAAGAAGGCCATTCCTTGGGGTGGGGCGGGGGGTGGAATTAAAATAACGGTAGATGCGTATTCAAGTACTATGTTGTAGGGCCAAGATTATAAATCCTACAGAAATTTAAAGAGATCACTCAAAATGAAAACAAGTTAAAAATTTTGATGATCCGTTTTACATTTGGTCAATTGGGAAGCAATACAGTGTGATAGAAAACTAACTATATAATTTTAGAAAAATTACTCATTTTCTTTAAGCTTCAGCTTTTTTACTTGCAAGCTGAAAATCTCTCTAGTAAGAATAAACAATGCTTACTGACAATATATCCCATTTAGAATTTCAGATTAGACTTTCCAGCCCATTTGTAAGCCATTATTTCACTCTTAATGCCTTACCTCTAATATGTCAATATTCATTTATTGACTGAAATCAGTGAGGCTTAAAAGTAAAACATAACTATATTTTATTTTATTTATTTTTTTGAGATGGAGTTTTGCTCTTGTTGCCCAAGCTGGAGTGCAATAGCATGATCTTGGCTCATGGCAACCTTGGCCTCCCGGGTTCAAGCGATTCTCCTGCCTCAGCCTCCCAAGTAGCTGGGATTATAGGCATGCACCACCACGCCTGGCTAATTTTCTATTTTTATTAAAGATGGGGTTTCTCCATGTTGGTCAGGCTAGTCTTGAACTTCTGACCTCAGGTCATCCACCCACCTCAGCCTCCCAAAGTGCTGGGATTACAGGCGTGAGCCACTGCACCCAGCCAAAACATAACTACCTTTTAAATTAACAACAAAAGATGAATAAGACAGTGCTTATGGTGATGTGATAATTGTACAATTGCTGATGGAATTGTCATCCTTTGGAATGCAAATTGGAAATATCTATTATCCTTATATCTTTTGACCTAATAATTCTGTCTCTGTCTAAGGTATAATATATATTGCAGGAAACCTATTAGTACAGAGGTGCTCACTCCAACCTTGATCAATAGAGCAATGTATTATATGCAACAAAATAAAAAAATATATAGAGCTGATTAGGAAAATTGATGGAATATCATAAAACTACTAAAACTGACAGTTAAAGACTATAATAAAGGCAAACCAAGTGTCCATCCAAGTGAAAATAAAAGAAAAAAATGTGGTATATTCACAATCGTTTATTATACAGAAATCATAATGAATGACATAGAGTGACAGACAACATTGGGAATAAATCTTGGTAATAAGATTATTAAATGAAAAAATAAATTCCAAAAGATTACGTGCAGTATGCTCAACTTTTAAACAATCTCAAAAAAAAACAAGCTTTTGAGGAGTGCATCTAAATGCAATACATGAAATAAGAGATTGGTAAGAACAGAATTTTGAGCGATTGTTACCTTTAGTAGGGAAAGACAGAGTGAGGAATGAGGAACAAAACATTTGATGTATTAGCATGAAGCTCCTAATATATGAGGAGATGATGGTGAATTTGTGAGAGATCTTATAGTGTTACAAATAAGTAAGTAAAAAATTCATAGGGCCTTGCATGAACATTCAATAGCATTTGTCATGAACAAAGATTGTAATTCCTGTAATTATGTATACCTAAGGGCCAAAGGGAAGGAAAAGACTAAGACACACATTTTTAAAATACACAATAATTTTTAAGGGCTTATTACTAAAAAACTAGGTAATAATAAACACAAATAATAATCGTATTACTGTGGTGACTGTGATATTTTTCTTTTCTCTTTCAAATTTTCTAAAATATATTATTTTAATGACAACAAACGCTTACAACTCATTAAAAAACAGTGTGTCAAACTACGGGTCTGTATGTCAATGCACTTTTATAAACATGAAGTAGACAAATGAAATAAACTAAAATTGCTTGGCATTTCAGCAGGCTGTGGACCAATCCCCACGGCTGAAAGACCTGAGAGGGGTCACTGTTGACCTTGCATTGACAAATAATTTAAAAATCAATCAAGAAAAAACAAATGTGACTATTTGTGAGAGTACATGCCAGATCCAATTAGTAGTGAAAACTTATATTACCTACTAGAAAAATCTCTATTTGGCATCGACCCAGAAGGTGCAACAGTTGGGCTTCAAACATGAAAGCAATATGACTGATACGCGTTCTGGCTCAGTTATTTCTGCAAAGGTTGTATATATGGAAGAATTTTAGATGAATATACATAGCATGGGCATTTAGTCTATTCATTGAATGTTGATGTGCAGAAAACCAGTAAGAATAGGGCATGATTCATAGTAGAAGCAAATTGATTAGACACTTTGCAATGATGTTCATAGAGAAGGACACTGGTGCATACTTGCATGTGAATGCACAGAAAGCTGGCTCAGAATTGGAAAAATATTATACCAAATTTATGTTTTTATAAAACATTTAGCTACAAACCTTTGATTTGTAGATATTTTAGGCCATTTTCGACCTTCCTTTTGGCTTTTGAAATATAAAGCATAGTATTACTTTAAAATATAATAATTTTCATATTTGAAGAATACTAGATGCATGAAATGAGCAGTACATTTTGCAGCACTGTAGCATGTATGTTTTTCTCTAATTCAGTATTTTCTTTGTAGTATACTCTCTTTAATACAAATAAATCAGTGTATTTCATAGCATATTTATTCCAATATTTTTCCCCTAGTAATTGAAAAAAATATCTTCTTGGACAAGAAGTAACTTTCAAAAAGAAAATGTCTGTTTGGGAGTTTTAAAGGATCGTTTTCCTTTTTCTTCTCTTTTGTATGGTTCTTTATTGCAAAATACCAATAACACTTAAAACATATTTTGTGAAACACTTATAATTTCTTGTCGATCATATTTTATAATCAAAAGTGTTTGGGTTTTCTCTTCTTAGTTGTTTAAAGACTAGGCCCTTCAACAGTAGGCATGGAAGGCTGTGGAGTGAAATGAAATCGCGTATAAGGTTTGAAAGAAAAATAGTTGAGTTTGAACCCTCATCCTGCTCTTTAGAAAAAAATCATGTAAATTCTTTGAATCTCATTTTTCTAACATGTGAGTAGGAAGAAGAGGAAGGCAGCCAACATAGCTCACGAGATCCTTTTGAAAACAAGTAAGTTAGCGTACATTTATATAAGCAAAGTTCTTATTATTTTTACTATTAGGGTAAAGAACTTGAAGCCAAACTCTCTTCCCTGTGCTAGTTGGTTGAGTGTGTCCTAAAATGACATGAAAACACCAAATGACTTTTTTTTCAAAGTTTCTCCTTCAAACTCAGGCACCTGTTGTGAGACAATGCCAATGCCTGCCGTGTTTCCCTGAGAGTGAGCATAGCAGCGTTTGCTCTCAGCAGAGATGAACTGCATGTCTGTAGGCTCCTGTGTAAGCACCTATATAGGTGTGCTGAGGAGATTATGAGTGTGAGGCTTCACTGTGTCAGAAAGTGGAATAGAAATGTGGCGCAAGTGAATTCTGACAGTATAAACATAGCCTCTAAGGCTTCTTACATTGCTTTGTGCATTTTTTAATTGCTTATTCATATTTATGTAGAAAGATTAGAAACAAAAAATAACAGCAAGCGGGAAAAAAATGTCCATAATCCTGTCACTGTTGGCATGATTAGCCATATTTGCACCGTTGGTGTGTAAGCACTAGTAACATTTTGGAGAATACTTTCTTTTAATGTGTATGAATGAAATAAATGTATCTTTAAAGTGGGATCATCGTAGATACAGTTTTTGGGAAACTACACTTAGCATATAGCAACATGTCATCAATATGCTACATATTTATCAATATAGACCCCATCATTTGTAATGATTGGGTAGAATTTCACTTTATGGCTGTATGAGTTATTAAGTATTAATCTAAGGCTGTCCATTTATTTTCAATTTTGCCCCTATTATAAAGAACATTGTGATATTCAAATCTTCACATTTTCATTTTTATGAATCCATCTGATTACTAGGGAAAATTCTTAGAAATAGAATTTCTGAATTAAATGCATCACTTCCCTTTATATTTCATAACATTTTTACTAATTTTAATCTGTAAGAGTGTGTTGCTTTTCAGTCTCAATCACAGTGGGAATTTTCCTCCTCTGATAGCCTAATAGTTGGTGAGGGCAGGGAAGACATCTTGTCTTACATTCATGGTTATGGTTATTAGTGAAGTAGAATATTTTCATCATATTTTATTAATCACTTACATTTTTGATTTTTGTAAGTTGCTTGTTTATACTTTTTGCCCACTTTCCTAGTGGCTTATATATTCTTTTTATTGACAATTTGTAAGATTTCTATATACTAAATTCATTAACCCTTTCTGTCACACATAGTTATTTTTGTCATTTGCTTTTTCACTTGGATTGTGTTATTTTTCCCCATACAAATGTCTTAAAATATTTATTTAGTGAGATCTTTCCATTTCTGCCTTAATTCTTCATTGAAAGAGCTTTCTTTATCTATATAAATGCATTTATATTTTCCCCTAATATTGTTAAATTTCATTATTTGTATTTACATCTAATTCATTTGGAGAATTAATTTTATTTTAAGGTGTTAATTAAAGATCTACATTTATTCTTGTCAAATGGTTAGTTGTCATCACACTTTTAAAAAAGAAATTATCATATTATACACCTTTTCTTCACTGATTTAAAATGCCACCTTTATTACGTACTGAATTCTTATTTGTAGTTTTGTCTGTTTCTGAACTTCCTGTTTTGTTTCCTTGATCTCTGTATTTTGGCACAAGCTTCATACTGTTTTAATATTTGAAGTTTTATAACTTTTTAAAAACTTGACAAGATCCCTTATAATTATTTTGTTTTAAATCTTTTTTGACTGACTCATTATTCCATGTTTAGTTTTCTAGTTGAATCTTAAAATTATTTTGTTAAATTCTAAAGAAAAATTATAAGAATCACTTCCTTATAATGTGTGTCACTTTAGGGACAATTAACATCTTTAGAAAACTGAGTTCTCCCATTCAAAATATGGTGGTTGTCCCCTTATAAGAACATCACTTTTTAGCATTCCTTAGAAAATGTTTGTATACCATCTCCACATTTTGTGCGAAGTTTATTCCAGTTTATAAAAGGTTTTTGTTTTGTACATTCATTTGTTTAGTTTATAAATGTTTATTAACACATTATATACCAAGCCACAGACTAAGTCTGATACTGAAGAAATATCAATGGGGCCAGAGAAGGTCTGTTTAATAAAAATATAATGTGAGGCATATCTGTAACTTCTAATATTTTAGTGGCTATAATAAAAAATAAAAAAGTGAAAGAAACAGATAAAAAATTTTAATATGTTTTATTTACCCAATATATCAACAAATTTTATTTCAATGTCTAATCAATATAAAAATTATTGATATATTCTGTTATTTTAAATCTACATCTTCAGCGGAGCGTGATGGCTCACGCCTGTAATCCCAGCACTTTGAGAGGCTGAGGCAGGTGAATCACGAGGTCAAGAGATCGAGATCATCCTGGCAAACATGGTAAAACCCCATCTCTACTAAGAACACAAAAATTAGCTGGGCGTGGTGGCACACACCTGTAGTCCCAGCTACTCAGGAGGCTGAGGCAGGAGAATCGCTTGAACCTGGGAGGCAGAGGTTGCAGTGAGCTGAGATTGCACCACTGCACCCCAGCCTGGTGACAGAGTGAGACTCTGTAAAAAAAAAAAAAAAAAAAATCTACATCTTCAAAATTCAGCATTTATTTTATGCTTATAGCACATCTTAATTTATATTTGCAACATTTGAAGCATTCAAGAGCCAGATGGAGCTACCACACTGAACAGTAAGGGACTAGAGAATTTGATGTCATTAATATTTAGACAATAATTAAAACTTTTCTTGTGGTGAAGCTTGTCCAAGTGGAGTCAAAGATGGATATAGGAAGATAGCTTGTAACAGAATACTAAAAAAGCACTGAGAGTTAGGAAATGCCAGCGAAGAGGGGCCTGCAAAAAAAGGTAAGAAAGAATGGTTTAAGAAATAGGACAAAAGGAGCATGACACCTGAGATTTGGAAGATGAAAAAGAGTGTTTCAAGAAAAAGGAGGTTGTTCCAACATTAAGAACTTTGCTAACTTTACCAAGTTGCATCTTCAGTGAAGAGTTGGATAGCATCAAAAAATTATTGGCAATAAAGAAGTAATGATCAAGTAATTGTTTTAAATTGAGTATCTAAAAAATTTGGCTAGGCTGAGAAGAATTTTAACTGTATTATAACTTTCAAATTATTTCAAATGTTTAATTTTTATCTAAAGATACATTTCACATCTAAGTATAAAACTTTCAATTTCATTATGTAATGTGTAGTCATCCTTTACTCCTCAATTTTTCTCACAATTTAAATCTAATAAATTATAAAATCTTTTAGTTTACACATTTAAAATCTTATCTCAAGTTGGGTGTGGTGGCTCATGCCTGTAATCCCAGCACTTCAGGAGGTCGAGACGATGGATCCCCTGAGGTCAGGAGTTCAAGACCAGCCTGGCCTACATGGTGAAACCCCATCTCTACTAAAAATACAAAAAATTAGCTGGGCATGGTAGCGGGCACCTGTAATCCCAGCTACTTGGGAGGCTGAGGCAGGAGAATCTCTTGAACCCATGAGACAGAGGTTGCAGTGAGCCGAGATTGTGCCATTGCACTCCAGTCTGGGCAACAAGAACGAAACTCCGTCTCAAAAAAAAAATAATAATTATCTCACAACTCATTCCCTGTCATCCGAGCACATGCCACCTTCACCTACTGCAATCCTTTTAAACCAGACTCCCTGATTTCATCTGGCCCCCCTACTCCATATTTCACTCTGAACCAGAGTGAGTCTTTTACAGTGTAAGTCAGTTCCTGTTACGCCTCTGCTGAAAATCCACCGAGGGTTTCCTATCTCTCTCAGAGAATGAGGGAAAGTACTTAAAAATTTCCTGCAAGTTCCTCTGTGATTTGACCATGTGTTGCCTCACTGACAGCAATTCCTGCACTTCTTCTCCCTTATACCATCCAACTATTCTGATGGGTCCTTGAGCCTAGAAAGCCTGTTTCCACCTCTGAGCTCCCTCCCTCAATTCATTCAAGGTTTTGATCAGATGTCACTTTATCAAAAAAGAACTTTACTGGTATAATAAAAAAAGCAGTTCCCTTTCCCTCATCTGCTTTAATTTTTCTTGATAACACTTCTCACCATCTGACCTATTCTGTTCTGTTCTTTTCTATTCTCTTTTCTTCTCTTCTCTTCCCTCCTTCTACTGTAAAGTGGGTGCCATAAGGTAATAGGCTTTCTTTTTCTCACTACTAAATCCCCAGAGCCAAGAACAGTGTGCCTGGCACTTAGTAAGTCTGCAATAATATTTGTTAACTGACTGACTAGCTGAATGAAGGATGTCTAGATGTGAAATAATCAACATACATTTAACAATTATTTTTGGAATTAAAAATGTTTCCAATTTTGAAGCCTTTCAGAAAGAGATTTTTCTCCCCAAGAGAGGATTCAATATCATGCTTTGAAAAATTGAAATAAAAGGGAATTTGAATTATAAAGACAGAATTTGCGAATATTACAATTTTAAGAATTTTTTAACTGATGCAAATTTATTGTGATAGTTGAGAATAAAATTATTTCTCAAAATGTCATACGACATAGAAATAAAAAGGTTAACACTTTGGAGACTTTACTGCAAGATTCTTAGGGCTTGAGTCTCAGCGCTACCACTTTCTAGCTGCACAACTTTAGGTTCCTCTCTATGCCTCAGTTTTCTCATCTGTTATTTCTTAGGGTTAATGATTACATCTAATTTATAAAGCTGTTGTAAGGAGAAAATGGCTCAAATTATGTAAATGACTTAGAACAGTGTTTGGAACATAGTGTCTCGTAAGAATTTATTATTATTTATTTGATAATATAGTATTATCCCTTCTCAAGAAAGTAGGTGCTCTTACTTAAGAAAGTAGGTGATGGATTTTGGGAATTTTATTTGTTGTTTGTTTAGACAACAAAACATTCTCGCAATGTTTCTGAGGAGAAATCTCATAGGAGGAATCTAGGCAGTGTAAATTGTGTAGATACAATAAGTGGATGAGAGAATTAAGGCAATTTCTAGTTATGTGCATAAACACCTTTTTTTTTTCACATGTGGAATGCAGACAAACTTTTTGAGCCCTTATGTTTGGCAAAAGAATGCTTTATTTCTTCATTTTACTTTACACGAATAGGCAAAGTTAAATAGCAAATAAGGCAAATTCAGCATGGGATACCTAAAGCTCCATCCCCAAGCTCTAACCTTGAGACTAAATGAGGATAGTACAAATGCGCAAACCTTAGATTAAAAAAAAAAAAACTGACTTAATGAAAAAGTCATATCCTTAAATATTTGTCCTCTTCAGGTAAATCTCATTCAAACTCTTCATCCATACTTTTCTCCTAGAAATTAACTCCAGTAATGATATATTTTAGCCTTCCAAGCTATTTAGTGTCATAATTGATGCTGAGTTTTAAATCATTCCTATCGCCTGTGTTTATACGTATTTATCATCTTATTTGGTTGCTATCTTTATAAAATTAGGTCTTCTGCTTCCTTAGTTATTCCCCATAGAGCCAAGAATAGTGCTCAGCAAATAACATTGTTGGTGGAAATATGACAATCAAACAGAATTACTAAGGATGAATGTCATGTCCTCCCTTTAAAATATTATGCTTTAAAATATATAATCTGTTATTTAAAAGTAAATTTTAACAAGTAAAAGATTATTGTTCCATATGTAAAATATTTGACATGGTTTCTTGAACACAATGAACACTTAACTAAAAGTTGGTTTCTCTTCTCCTACAATGACCTGAGACACGTTTATTAGCTGCGCTCTGTCTAAATGTCTCAGCCTAAAATCCAAGAAAAATCAAGACTTGGCATTCAATTTAACTGAGCAAAATATTCACTCTAAGGTTAGAAAATACAAAATAATGATATAATATTACTTTTCCCCAACTTTGCCCCAGGATTTGTAATCTTATCAGAGAGGAAGTCGTACAAACAGGAAGTGATATCTTATGAAATGCTGAAACAGCACTGATACAAACAAGAGATCAAGAAGGGAACAACAATCACTTTGTTATCTTTTTAGATAGGAATTGAGTCAAGGAGAAAGTGGTTTCTCAGCTAAACCCTAAAAAATATTTACAGTTTGGAGAAGAAGATTGGGGGAAAGATGGTTAAGAATCCTTCTTTGGAAATCTCAGATTTTTAATCTTTGGCCAAGACACATTTACAGATCATCTATTAAGTTTAAAAGAGATCTTAGCTACCTTTGTAAGCTTTGCTCTTCCCTAATCTACTCAAAGATAACTCAGAGTATAAACAAAGTTTAGAAGATCAATCTAAGACAAAAATCTCATGGAATTATATAAAATGGTTCCTTTAAAAACATACTGAAGGATTTGTGTTGCAGGGAAATAGGTCTTAAGAAGGGGGAAAAGTAAAATATATCCTCAACATTTATCATAATAGAGCCTAGTATCTTTTATTTTGTCATCTGCACCCTGGGGAAATATACTATGAGCCACATTTTTGCCTGCATATTTCTTTCTCTTTTGTAAAAAAATTAACATGAATATAGTCCTTAAAGTCATCATATTGATAAGTCATAATTAAAAATTAACTAAATAAACAATTAGTTATTTCATTATTTGCAAAATGTGATTTTCCTGAAAACAAAACTAACCAGCACAACACAATCATTTACAGGACATAATCCAGTGGAAAGTAATAGATTAAAGGAGTTGGGGGTGGAGAGAAGGTAATTTCTTTTACAGTCCCAGCTTTATTTTATTTTAATACGTGTCATCCTGTAAAAATCCTGCATCTTGACTTTAAAAGAAAGGTATTGATGCAAGATTTGGAGAGGGTTAGAGAAAAAGAATGAGAGAGCTACAGGAATTGAGAGAAATTTATACTTAGAACTGATACTGAGTGAAAATTTAGAGTACATACCTAGCATGTTTTGTGCTTCCTTTCTTCCAGAGAGGAAATGACACTTTAGATTCCCTGGGATGCTGGAACCACATGCAAAAAAGGATGGGCAAATTTGTCATTCAGAATTTATGAAGGATATTTTTTCTTCTCACTGACTAAAAAGAACAAATCAAACACTAGGTTTCCAATTCTGAAAATTAGTGGACTCTGGAGAGCCAATTAAACATTATTCCCCTATCTCGACTCTGTTTTAACATCTTTCTTTATTGCACTGTTTCTTTCGCTCACAAGGCAGGTAGATGGTGTTATCAGGCTAATTTGGGGACAGTTATCATTATAATGTAATTTTTTGCAATTATGTGGTAGACCAGGTGGCAAGACAGCATGGCTTTGCATTGCCAAGGTGCAAAACAAATTCAGTGTTCAATCAACCTGAGAGAGAAAGGACAATTCTCATTTGCATAAACATGTAGCCACGGAAACGAGATGCACAGAGGTATAAGGGGAAAGAGACCTATTTTACATGATGTGCATAGAATATTTGACAGTTTAGATTGGAGGCGTCATTGATGTGGGTTGGAATGGTACGGTTGGTTGCCATGGATATGGTTTTCCCTACTGGCAGTGCAGAGATTGGCAGGGATGGATGCTGGAAAAAAAAAAAAAAAAACCCAAACCACTGCAACACTCTGGCAGCCTCATTCTTTTCTTTTGTTGAAAAGCTATGTATCCTTTCTGCACTAATGACAGCTCATCAAGTATGCAGTGTAATCTAGAAACACTGATATTTCTGTAATAAATCATTCATGTATAATATATATGTATTTATACATTCTATGCACATATATATGTGGCAATCTACATGTATATTTTTGGAATAACATGTATGCAGATTAATAAAAGATTAGATCCAGGAGAAAAATATTTACTTTTACCACTAGTTTCTATTTAGTATTAATTTGGGAAGCCCTTAGATATGAGGATTTATTAAATAAAATAAACAATGTATAACTCTACTGAATTATCATCTAACTTAAGAAAAGAGAATTGCATAGTATGTTTTTGTGGATAAGACAAACAATGAAAGGAAGGAGGAGTGGCTCGCCCCAACGGCCTAGTCTCTGAGTATTTGACCTCTATAGCCACTGCATTGCTGTCATAGAACTACGCAAATGGTGTTCGTCCAAGAGAAAATAAGGCATTTTTTATTTCCTTTTTGGTTCTATCACAACATGTAGCACAGTAAAAACCCAAGCAGGCTATTTATGCTGTTTTTCAGAAATGCTGAAGGCACTTAATTTTCCTTTTCTAAAGGCTCACCTGTTTGTTATCTTGTTTTCCTACAGTTAGTCCAAAACCTCGCTTTTATTAAAAGGTTTTCAGAGATGTCTTTTGTCTTTAGAATTCATTCACTAACATATCATGCAAGCTAGAGCTAAAGGAGCACAGCCTCAGCTGCCCAATCCTGCAGGGCAAGAACTAAGGGCCTTTGTCTCTGCTAATGGGCAGCTTTGCACTCGGCCATACTCCCGAGATATGAATTCTGGTGGACAAGTTCTTAAGACCTTGTGAGTTTCCTTCTACCCCTTCTAGACTGTGGAGGAATGTTGAGTGGCAAGGCATTTGGTAAATTATCTGTCCACCCTAACACTGGAAACTGAGAAAAGGGTTGGAAACAGTACTTACTGTGCAATTACAACATAGGATCATTTTTGAAACATGACCTGTCTTCTGCCCTTAATACTTGACTTTGCCATGAATACAGCCAAAATCTGATGAATAATTATCAATCAACTGATCTCAACTGGATTGAGACCTAAAATCATATGTAGTTGAAAGAATAATCAAAATATTCTTCTCTCACTTTATAAGAAAGTGTTTTTAATGGGCAAAATGAAGAAAGTCTGCATTGATATTACATAATTTTCCCCTTATTTAACATTTTAGGTGAAAATCTATTATTTATTGATGGAACACGTGAAAAGCAATGGTTATTTTTGCTATCGCATCTTTTGTACATGAAGCATACCGGTCGGTCAGCTCCTGTAAGAATCCACCTCCGACAACCCCAGCCCCATCATTGCTCTCAGCTTTTCCCTAGGAACTACTCAACAATTGCCAATATCTCTTCTATGATAAACAAGTCAGTGACCTGTTTATCAAGATGAAAATCAGCTGTAATCATATCATTTTTATTTTCATTTTCTTATTTCTTAGTTTACTTTTATCAGTGCTTCTTAGAGTGATGAGCTCTTACTTATTCTTCAAATTCATTTGTTCTTAGCTGTACATATTGGACATTAATAAATATTCATTGCAAAGAAGTAAGTTAGCAACTGCTTTAATCTCTGTATTTCACTGTTTTTAAGTTTTTAAAGATGAAATAGAACCTTAGGTTCTATCCAGAGTTACAAGTTTATTATATAAGACCTATGTATGAACAATGAGATTCAAAATGATTATAAAGTGTTTAAGAGTGAGTACAAATTTTAATACAGAAAATCAACATAATACACAGGGTCAAGGTAGATACACCATTTCATGACATGTAAATGTTCCTGTTTGGGCACTTCTTTTGCTTATACTTTGTTGTCTCATGCATTTTCTTTTCTTTATTTCCTTTAACACCCCATGTTATTTTTTATTTTTCTTTTCCACTCCTGTGCTTCTTGTTTGTGTACACTCCTCCATTTGTAATCGATATAAAAGATACTATGCTGAAGAAAAATCAAGTGATGCTTGGGGGTTGTTCACCTTTGCCCAAATCTCTTGCAGACAGTGGCAAGATTTTAGTATGTTCCTTTATCTTATACAAAATATTTAGATGCTATAGCATTGAGGCCCTCCACATAATTGTACATACAGATGGTCCTCAAGAGCCAGTATGTAATAACACGCACAGAAATAAAGGTTTAAAAACCTTATTTCTATTTCAAAGAACAAATTGCTTGCTCATCATTAGAAATCAATTCTTAGTCCTACAAGAATAAAGAAATATGAATGTGGTTATTTTATGAGCAGAAACCTGATTATTTCATGCTGTGAGTGTGATTCTTCAGTGGTCAGAAGGAGAATTCTAGAGAGGTCTACTTTTCATGGGCAAGTGCACACTTGCCTCAGTCTCACTCATAAATCAGGAGACAGTCACATGCACTTCGGCCTTAAATGTGTTCATTTCAAATCAGGCAGGAGGCCTGACTCACATAGTAAATTTTAAGGATTAGGATCTCCAAATCTTTATCATCGCGTATGTAGATGGATTCATTTTCAGACTCTGATAGCTGGTTCAATACTGTATCATTTTAAGGATTTGGTTAACTATTTTACTTTATCACTTTTAGGTTGTTAAGATATATTATCGTACTAGTTTTAGTCATGTTCACAAAAGAAAAATGTAAATTTTACACTTTGCATCATAGGTTCGTTTGCTCTCTCTGAAAATAGATATTTTCCTTGTTTCTTAGACTCACTCAAAATATAGGCAGTATTTCTTCCTTGAAAGGAGAATCGGGAAGCAAACTGATTATTTGTTGTGATGAGGCTTATTAAAATAGAGACAGAAAACTAGAGTTCATTTCCTAGATCTGTCATGAGATGACTAAAAAGTGAGGGGCTCTCTTTCTTGTCTTACTTTCCTCATTTGTAAAGTGACACACTCTGATCTTCACAAGCACATTTTGACTCAGTAATATGTGTAAGTCAGGATTTCCAAACTTCTGTGATGAGGAGCAGTTATTGACTTTCCTTATGTGTTTTGACTGCAGCTTCAGGTGGGGCTGGTGCTCTCTTGGCCATGATAGAGCCAGTTACTGATGCAGACAATGACAGGACAAGTCAATGACCAAAAGATATGAAGGCAAAAATTACTGACACAGACTGGATGTAATCAGTATATGGCTTTGAGAGCTAGTTATTTATTATGATCAGTCTGTTGAGAACACCTGATTGTTGATGTCTTAGAATTTCTTGTAGAAAGGATTGCCTATGCTGATATGCCATTTATACCTCAGCTTCTTTACCAATATGTAAAATTAAATATCCCTTTGTCTTCTATTTAAATCCATTCCCTTTCCTCAGATGGCATAAACACTAGTATAATAAAGCATAGGAAGTACATTGGTTATGTGAAAGGTACTGAAATTCCTAATATAGCATATATCTCAAATGGCATTTCTTGTATTCTGATAAAATTGTACTGACATTAAATTTTTACTCACAACTTGTCTACCTGCTACCTATAATTAACATGACCCCACATCTTTGCCATCAGTTCTGTATTCCTTTAAGGCTACTTCTAAAAAGTTAATAGAAAAGAAAAAAACCTTTGGATTTCAGGATTACTGGATAGTGTTTCTTTATCTGGCAAAGAAAAAGCACTTTCATTCAGGGCTAACCTCAAATTTTTATTTTTCTGGTCTTCAAAATGCCACATGTTATTTTCTCACTATACCACTGCTCCATGTCTCCCATGATGACATCAAACCATGTGCCAATGTGAACTTACCCTTATCCAGTCCCCTCAATAGGATGATGCCCTTCACCATTCAAATTAAATCTGAACCCTATGTCACTGCTCCTAAGCTGCTATTCATCAATTTATTTTTTTCATGTTGTCATGTAGCCATGCTGTGGCTTTTTCTAATGTCCTTATCTCTATCATTAATTTTACCTTCTGATGTAGTAGTACTGAATGATGTGATTTACAACTTAATAAAATGAGTTTTTGAAACATTAGATAAAATAGTAAATCAATTTTTATAAGAGTCAGTGGTCTAGAGTTCTGAAGGTAGACTTAATTTACCTCGTTTGCCTGATTTCATCTCAGGTGAAATGAATGGCATAGAACAATACAGTACACAATGCATTATGCATAATACATAGCAGTTGAATTCAATTTTAATGGTTCTCCTAATGGTGTCCAGATGAGGACAGGGTGGGAGTAAAAACATTGATCGGTGTTTTAAGGCAGCTCCTTGACTTTGTAATCTCACTTTCTTACCTTTTGTTTAACCTTTATGCTTGAGAATAAAATTTATCTCTATGGACACACATCCTTTGGGAAAGGGTGATTGGCTTTTTTACTGCTTGGGATGCCAAGATTTTAAAAAAAGGACTCAGTTGAAGGATATGTAGATTAATATAATAAAGAATATTAATAAACAATTGGGTCCAGTTTCCTGCCTTTAGGCAAGTAATTAGAGAAGCCACCTAAGTCCAATATTTTACGCAATCAAAGATATTTATATTCTAAGTGGGAAAAGAAACAATTTCTTCTTGTTTCTCAGTGAGCAGCTCATTTAGGGTACTAAGACAGTTCCAAATATTACTTAAATGTGTCTGGTATGGTAATCTGAATTCTATAACTGGGTGGTGGTAAATTCCAGGGTAAAACAATTAGAATCCAATCTGTTAAAAAAAAATCATATTTTTGAATACATATGGGGTGTGATGCGGTTGTAATTAATCAGTTCATGAAATTCAGCATGAGCTGTTCCTATCATCTGAAGACCTTGTGCGTATATCTGCAAGATCTACTGTCAGGGGATCAAAAGGAACTGACACCAAGAGAATTTTTTAGTGGCCCCAAATGGTGGGATAGGAATATTCCAGCCTCCCCTACTCATCACCTCATGCCTGAGGAGATGGAACACTAAGTGAAATTTCCAAGCTCAAAAAAAGGTATTTTTTCCATCTTAATTTTGAAATGTCTGTGGAAGAAGTCAGATTCAAGTAGGTGCCCACAGTGTAGGTGAACATGGAGCAAAGCGACAGCTGAACTTCACAGAAAACAAGTAGGTTATTATTATTCTTTTAGTGAAATATAATGGAAGCAGTACTTATAATAAGAATGATACGCTAGCAAGACAAATATAGGAAGCTTTGTAAACATTCCTGAAAGATGTTGACTTCACTTCCCTGGGCCTCAGCATCCTCATACATGAATAAAAGTATTGGATAGCTTCTAGACTTAAAATTTCAATAACATCTGCGGCATAGAACACAAACATTTGTTGAGTCTCATTATGAAATGCATTGATGATGAAATAAATAGCAAAACATGTTCAAATTAATGGTGTGTCTGCACTTCGAGTTTCTCTGGCATTTCTGCTTCTGCAATTGAAGAAATAGTATCCAGTAGATATAACACAGATTAAAAAAAAATAACCTGGAAAGATCCAGATCCCAGTAGCAGCTTGGTGATTATATATATTATATTCATTGGCCAGAAATATTTATATTCACTGTCCAGAAAGACAGGCTTATTGGATGTAGAATCCAAGTATATAAAATAAGGAGAAATTTCTACTTAAAGTAAACAAACTATCTCATAAAATCCTGAAATACTACAACAACTGACTACTCATGGAAACTTGAAAAACTTAACTTTAGCATAGGTCAGTGTACGTACCATATCCTACAAAACAATTCTGTACGCTCAATTCTGTAGCAGATATCAAAATATAAGGTGTGATTCATACAAGCGAAGTTTACAATTTAGTTGAGAGGGAAGATTAATAGACAAAACAACAATGAATCATGAAAGAGTTTATAAGTATGTGCTAAATTGTGCAGTGCAGACTACAAATATGCTATTTTACTGTTTTTACTGTGAGTGGTATAATATGGTACTCAGAAAAATGAAAATTCAAACAATTAGAAGTTAGATTAGGTGTCCCAAAGTACATAACTCAGGACACAAATCATAGATGCTTTTAAACATGTTGCTTTTTTTGTTGTTTTTTGTTTTCTTTTTTTGCGACAGAGTCTCACTCTGTTGCCCAGGCTGGAGTGCAGTGGTGCGATCTTAGCTTACTGCAACCTCCAGCTCGAAGGGTCAAATGATTCTCAAGCCTCAGCCTCCAGAGTAGCTGGGACTACAGGCATGTACCACCATGCCTGGCTAATTTTTAGCAGAGGCGGGGCTTCACCATCTTGGCCAGGCTGGTCTCAAACTGCTGACCTCAAGTGCTGCCCGCCTCGACCTCTCAAAATGCTGGGATCATAGGCGTGAGCCACCGTGTCCACCTAACATGTGGCTTTTGAGGATAAAAGAACATTGTACGTTATAGCCCTGCTATTGGTTAGTAATAGTGTATCTCAGCATATATAATTTCATTTAATCTGGTATTTCTCAAATTTCATTAACCACAGGACCTTTAATGTCCCTGAGCACTTGTATTTATCCCAAACACATTTTAGAAAATTCTAGACTTTAAAAATACATAAGTCACAGAAATATAATGTAGTAGTAATTAAAAATAAGAAAGCCAGGAGTATGTTTGTTTTTGAAAAGATGAATTTCAGGATGACAATCAAGATCTGGGTTAATATAAATATTTGATTGAGGCCCGTGGCCCATCTAACTTGACTCTATAACTCTTAGGAATTATTATGCTCTTAGGGATTTAGACCAGGCTAATATTTTTGTGTTTTTTACAAAATCATGACAAGGGTATAAATATAAGAAGAAATTATTATTAAAATATAGCCATTAATGGTAGCCATGAATTAATTAAAACTTACCTCAGCCGTATATCATTTGACTCATCTGCATGTACTAACACAAGGTTTTAGTGACAAATTTGCCCTTGAGAATAAGAGCTTAGTTCTGATTGTAGGAAGTTTTAATTGGAAATTACTAATATAAACTGTAGCTCTGATTCAATAGGAAACTGGTCTAGGCCCCTGTATGTCTTTTCAGGGTAAATTACATTAAAGATTTACTCTTAAAAAACAAACGATTTCAAACACCTGATTTATAGCACTTTCTCCACCTCCACCACAAAATAGTTCATAAAAGTTAGTAATGGTGCTATCAAGATTTTAACTGGGATAATTGGCCCACATCATTTTATGTTAAATCCAGCCACTGCTGTGTCTCAAAGAATTTGCACTCTTTAGTTAGAATAATTCTGAAGCCTCCAGTGTCACTAGGTTACTTAGAACCACATTGACAGGAAGGGGGCTTAAGGGTAAGTTGTTCATGTAGAATGACATTTATAAGGATTTTTATTATTACTATTCAATGATATACTCCATTGTGAACCCTTGACTCAGAGCAGTGTTTCTCAAACTTTCATGTGCAAAAGTATGACCTGGTGGATCTTGTTAAAGTGCATATTCTGATTCAGGAGGTTTGAGATCAGTTCCAAATTCTGCATTTCTAATAAGTTCCTAGGTGATGCTGGTCCCTGAACTACTCTTTAAGTTGCACGATTAGAGAGAATACTTAAGAGAAAGCCTTGCTCCTCTTCAGTCCTAGGAGCTTATTGGTTTTTAATTCCCTGTGGCATACAGTACAGGGATATCAGGTACCGAAGCATATGTTTCAAGAACGTTTCAAGAATGTGCCATTTCGACAAAATTTGGTCATTTTCATATCCAAAGCAGTGTTTTTTAAAAATGGGTAGTTTACTTCTTCCAGTAAGTTGCTGATTACTTTGTTCTCAAACTTTTGAAAAAGAGCAAGAAATTATTTGTAGGAAATCTCTGATTAATCCTGTCTTTAAAAAGTGAGACCAGAGAGACATTGCCCTTGCTTAGACCATATTGCCTAAAGTCAACTGATCCTTGCACAGACTTAGTTGAGGGGATTTGTGGTTGCTTAGGCTTTAAATCAGAGCTTGAGCAAAACACTCGTGCGATTGGTCAGAATATGGCAGGGGCAGTTTTCAGGGAATGACCACTTCATTTTACCCCTAATGAGGTGGAAATGCCAAGATGCTGTGGATTTTACCCAAGGTGTTGTGTAGGCATTTTTTAATGAAGTCTCAGGCCTATTTTGCATGCTCTTACCCAGCAGTCTAACCATGCTTCAAAGTTTCAACCTTTTGATTGATCTCACTCATATTGTTTGGGGGTGGGGGCTCGGGGGTAAGGGAAAGCTTCTGTAGCTGGTTGGAGGCAGATCCCACAAGAAAGCAATAAACTTCAGAATTGAGTAAAAATCCAATTTGTATAGACTAACTCTTTTTGATAGTGTTAATTTTTTTTGTTCTATGTGTACACTTCCATGACCAAAACTTCTTTTTCATCGGACCACTCATTAACTATAGCCCACAGCAGTTAATTTCCTGGCTCTGCTTCCCACTACTACTTCACTTTATTTGTTTAGCTGACAGGCTTTTGAAGCAAGCCGGCTAAAGCCTACAAGAATTCCTGGCTTTTTTCTTCCTTCATTCTTGTTCTTATTAGGAATATGGACAAGATGCTAGTGTGTATGTTCCATCTGAAAATTGTGCTACAGTTTTCTATCTCTTGGGAAAGAATCAAATTGCTTCATAATCATCATGGACCCAATTCTGTAACTATTCGTAGACAAAACTCTTGTTAGTGCCAAGGGGAGTTTTGCCCTCATTTACGGCTACAAGATGAAGTGGTAAAGGTATTTATAGCTACCTCATTCTCCCTAGGAAAATAAGTTAAACTATATGGAAAAAAATTACTAAATGTGCTATAGATGTTTTACTTTTCACTAAAACAATTCTTCTAAGTAAAAAAAAATTAAAAAAACTTACAAAGAAGAAAAGAAAATTAAAATTAACTGCTGACCAGTACTTTAGCTGAAAATTATCTTCTTTCTCACTTTTCATAATATAATGCACATTTTACTTACAGGACACAATGAAATATAAAAATTGCTGAATCTCCTTTCTTAGCCAAACATGGAGTGCAAATTCTATCCCTCATAAAACACATACAAAAACTTTAAAAGTTACCGGGCCCTTTGAAAGTCAGACACATTCGAACAGTTCTGTCTTTCCAAAAATGTATAGGCATCGACCTTATCAACACCAAGCTCACTCGTAATAGTACTTAAGTCTCTTCTCAGCGTTCCTCTTCCCCTCCCTCCACTTTGGCTTTCAATAGGTGAATGCTGAATGGTAGAAAAAAACAGATGACTTCAAGCTGGAACTTTAGCTCTATTCTAGTTTCACAACTATCCCTTTGGTGAAAAGTCCTTGACCTTTCTGGTCTTAATAATTCATTTATAAATGAATGGGGTGGAGTAGATATTCTCAGGTTTCTTCTAGATAAAAAAAAAAAATCTCATGATAGCGACAGGTCATAAATTTTACATAAATATTTAACTTTATTTTACATAATGGTAAAACTGAAAAGGGGAAAGCCAATTAACATATTATATTATTCATGTCCTACACAACTTTATAAACTTGTTTCTGATTTTAAAATATTAAACGACTAGTTCAGCAGCAAGAGAAGAGACTTTAAATTCACACAGACTTGTATTAGATTGCTGGCTCTGTAAGGTGACTTTGGGCAAATCACTTTATCTCAAAACGGAAATTTATAATCGACTTATCAGTAAAATAGGGATATTGATAACTGTCTTACAGGATTGTTAAGATAATAAGGCAAGTAAGATTTCCATGCCAGACACATAACATCCCAATAAATGGTTGCCATTCTGACTGTATTATGCCCTATGTAGGTACAGCTAAGGTGAACAAAAGTTCTCTGAAAAGGAATTTGAAGGAAAGAGACTTTATTCCAGGGAACACTTTGCAAGCTGGGGAGATGCAGCCTTCAGTGTAAAAGCAGCCTTCAGTGTAAAATGAAGATATGTTCCAGAGAATAAAAGAAAGCTTGACTTTTGTGGAGAAAGTTCCACCCCAGGTTCCCAATTTCCCAGGTTCACTTAGGCAAATGAAAAACGTCAAACTTGCTTAGTTCTGATTGGTTGATGCAATTGAGTTCTGATTGGTCAATGCATCTGAGTTCTGATTGGTTGATGCATGCCAGCCTAAGTGGTTGGCTCAGGCCAGGTGAACAGGAACAGTCAGGTATGAAAACCCTAAAGTTAGACAGCAGTGTGGGTGTTCTGGTAACTCAGAGAAATGTTTGACTCTATTTTAAATTTAAGCCCAGTTAGCCATTCAGGATTCATCTTGAGGGACTGGCTTTTTCAGGTTCACAGTAGTAAAAAAAAAAAAAAAAAAAAAAAAAAAAAGGTTTATTATAATTAGGAGACTTGAATAATTCTAGTTCTTCCACAACTAGTTGAGTCACAATTTGCTCATTTATAAAATGAAGTATTGAAAAAAGGATTTTATTTTATTTTTTAGAGAAAGGGTCTTGCTGTGTTGCCCAAGCTCATTTTGACCTCCTGGCCTCAAGCAGTCCTCCCTTCTCAGCCTCCTCAGTAGCTGAGATTTAAGGTGAGCACCACTGTGCCTGGCACCAAAAGGATCTTTAGCTCTCCTTCTAGCCTAAATGTTTCAATTTAGTATTGAAAACATTTCAATTTAGTACCCAGCATACAGATATTCTTTCCTACAAAGATTTTAATAATCTCAATTGTTTTCAATAGTTTGTTATAACAGTTCTTGTTCATCTCTGACTTTGCTAGTAAATATTCAGCCTTTTCCCTCTGGTGTCTGTATTAGTGGTACTTAGAATTAAAGTAGATTTTTCAAGGACAAACAAATTGATCTGGATTTGAAAACTAGGTCCTTGAATTTTATAGGAAAAGACATTTAAAATAATAAAATACAAATATTGTATTTTTAGTATTCAAATCAACCCCTTAGTAATTTGGCTTATGAAGAACAGAAAGAAAGGAATTTAAAAGAACTTCAACAGAGTAATAATTATTTAAACACAGAAACATTTCCCTTGAGTTGATAGTGCAGTATACTTTTTTCCTATTCAAAATGAACCTACAATAAAATATGCTAAAAACATAACTGGCACTTTTGTTTTGTATTGCAAGTGAATTTCAAGTACATACTATTTTACTCTCAGGTATCCATTAGGATTGGATCTTCATTTGGTAGTCGGGTAGCTTTAATAAAATAAGAATCTGATTGACAACTCTTAACATATAGCCATTGTTCATTAAGTTATCTGGTTTAAACAAAATAAATCTATTTAACAAATTATCTCCTATACTACATATGTGTTCCCTAAATGTTGACAGTCACTCAGAAATACCTATATTGCTATAGCTGGTTTCTCCTGACACCAAAATATCATGGCTTGAAGAGTATTTAGAAGGTCGCAATTAATTTTACATTTGGAACCACTAAACTATCAATGGCAGATAAAAGTCCGTATCTTTGTAAGAACAAATTTCTATCCCAAAAATGATGCTGCAAAATATATATCTATGTTAGAGAAAAAAATGCTGCTAAAATGCCAATGAATTTTTCAAATGTATTTGAGTAGGAATGCAGCTGGTGCATCACCTGATAATAAACATACAAGATGTAAAACGAAATATATTGTGTGATGAACCTATATATATATATATTCTTAAAGACATCTTGAACCATCATAAAATCATATTAGTATTGGTTTTTGTTTAAATAAGGATTGCAGACTGAAATGCCTTCAGGGCGTAGGAAAGTATCACAAATGTACGAAGGAGTCAGAACAATTGAGAGGTGTTAGGACTCCACCTTATAGGACAATGTAGGCCTTAACCAAAAACTGTTCACACTATATTAAAATCCAAATAAAAACCATGATAACCAAATTCAACACACGGGGGGCAGATTTTTATTCTTAAACCAATAAAAGAGTCAGATTCACACAAGAGGCTTAGAGTTATATTCTTGCTTTAAAAAAGGGATAGTAATAGAAACTGAATACAGGAAGAAAATTTATTTGAGAAGTTGAGGATGAATGAGGAACAAATGGAAACTTAATTAAATTCAGTCATAGAGAAGTCCTGAAAAGTGTATTTTATAATTCAAAGGACATAGCCAAGACACTTCCTCAGTTTTCCTCGAAGGAAAAAAAAAATTGGAACATTGATAGAAATGTTCTGAACTTTGACCCTAATAATGAAAATTCTATAATCACAGCTAAGAACCTGAAAAACAAAGACTCCTGGCACAAGGTTATCAATTTCCAATTCTTTCAACTTTTCTGTAGTAGGGACTTCAATGTAAAAAGGAAAAGAAGAAGATGGAAGAGGAGAGGAAGAAAGAGAAAGAGAAAGTAGAGAAAAAAGATCAGAATTTTTTCTCTAGCACATTGGTTCATGAGGTTTGACTGAGACAAATATACCGATCAAATTTAGCATTCTCGGTATTGAGACAGTGAAAGCATATGGTCAAAATTTTCTCCTGTCTGAATGGCCACATCCAATTTATTAATTCATTTTAACTTCAAACAAATCAAATTATTTTCCTACACATCAATTCTGGTTGATTGCTAATCACTCATAAGATGACTGACAGGATCTGTCCCTGTGGCCTCTCTGTCTAATCTCCGTGGGATGGCTTGATTGGCTTGGGACTTCTATTAAACTGACATTTTACAGGCAAGGCTCTCATCTTATCTGTGAGGTTGTCTTATTCATTATTTTCTGTTTTCTTTTTTTTCAGTTCTCTGTGGCTACATTTTAGTTGTATGAGGTTTTAAAGAACATGGGTCACTCTCCAACATAGGCTCAAAGTCCTAGCCTTTGAGGCAGTTGTGGGATGTGGTTTTAGCTCCCTGTGTCTTAATACCTCCAACTGTATTAAGACATGGCTTTGAGCATAGTTTTCTCAAGGTGATGATGAAGCTTAACTGCACTAACTAAAAGAGCTGTGACACATAGGGGAGTGAGCACTCAGTAAGCATGTGTTCCTTTTACACTCCTTACAACAAGAACCGGTAATTATAGCAAATCATCTTCAAGTCTTTCAAAGCAACCCTGCTGATTACTAGAATCAATTCAACTGCTCTTTCTGGTCAGAAATAAAAACTCTCAAACAAAGAAAGTTTAAATTAATGCCTGAGAGGAATCTGAGGATTCAGTCACTGGCCAGGAACAAGGGTAGCAGCTCTTGTAAACATGGAGATCATAAAAGAATTTGGCCTATAGTTCTTGAGAGCAGGTACAGAAGCTTCTTAAGTAACAGTAATGCTTTTCTGAAGGAAGTCAATGGTGGGGTTCTGACCACAGCTCAGAGAAACGAAGCCAGAAATTTCCAGTGAAAGAATTTCTATTCAGGTGGAATTGCTGACTAGCCATGAGATCATTTCTGCACACCAGTCATAAAGCTGTGCCTAAAATATGCTTAACACATTCAATTGCAATCAGTAAAAGCCATAGTCTTTAAATTTCATGATCAGATGTATCAAAGGACCCTTGTTCCTCTAGTCAAGTGAGTAAGTGCTGGCAAATTACCAAAATCTAAATTTAATAAAATTGTATTAGTCACCTTCTGAGGTGTCATCTCAGAGTAATGCTGAGATCAACACCCTGAGTTGAACATGTCAAACCAATTGCAGGATGCCAGGTGGCTTATGAAACAAAGAGAAACAACTGACATGATGGTCCGTGTGGCTCTGCTGGTAAAGGAAGAGCACATTTACATTTTGCGAGTCAAGAGCCTGGCCTATCCCTCTTGTCCAAATATATGGTCTGCCAGACTCTGGGCTATATTTTGTGTTTGTGTGCTATCACTGGCACACAGCAGTCAGTGCCCAGTAAATGTTTTAGGCCACTGGTCCATGCTATGAGTTAAGCAAAATCTTTATGGACACTATCCTGGTAACCAGGATGAAGTAGCAAAAGCAATACATTTAGGAGTCAGGAAAAATGATCTCTGAACTTAGCTTCCTAATCTGAATAATGGGAATAATGATAAATGCCTGGCCAATAGCAAAAGATAGTTTTAAATATAATTTCAAAACATAAGACAGCAAGTCACACATTCTGAAACCCTATACAAATCTGGCATTTATTTAACAATTATTTGTTATGCATATACCATGTGGCATGCACATTTCCAGATTCCTAGAACAAATCAGAGAAAAAGAAAGAAATGGATCTGTGCTCTTATGAAGCTCACATTCCAGCAGGGAAGAGAGGCAACAAGGAATAGATGTTAAAAAAGAAAAATTAAAGTAAATGTCACCATGTGTTAAAAGGAATAATTGTAATAAAAAGGTAGAGCCAGATGAAGAGGCTTAGGAGTATGGAGCTGGGGAGAGGATTGCAAAGTGAACTAGGAATGTCAGGTTAGAGTTAGTCTGTTTGTGAAGGTGACACTTGAGCAAAGCCTGGAAGGAGGTGGGGGAGTTGGACTTTCAGATATCTGGGGGGAAGCACTGCAGGTCAAATGAACACCCTAAGATAGGAGCACATAAACTGTGTGGGTGGAGCAGAGTAAGTTAGGGGAAGAGTGGTGATAGGTAGAGTCAGAGGTACTGTGATCCCAATCTTACAAAGCCCTGTAGGCCTTTGTAAGGACTTTGGCTTTTACTCAGAGTAGAAAAGGAAGTCATTGCAAGATTTCTGACTGTAATTTTGAAAAACCTTTTTTTCTTTGCCTACTGTTAAGAATAGATCACAGCTGTGTTAAGAATATAGAAAGAGAAACCAGGTAGGAAGTGCTTGCAGTAATCCCAGAGAGGAAGATGGCTTTCTCCAGGATGGTAATAGTGGAGGCGGTGAGAAGTAACATGCTTCTGAGAGCATTTTGATGGCACAACCAAAAGAATTTTCTGATGATTGAATGTGGGGTATGAGAAAGAGAGGAGTGAAGATGACTCCAAGGTTTGGAACTTGATTAACTGAGAGAGTGTGAAGGTTTGGGGCATGGAACGACATTAAGAGTTCAGTTTGTGACATATTAGGTTTTATATCTCTACTATACCTCTGATTGTAGGTGTTGAGTAGGCAGTTAATGACATGAATCTGGAGATCAAGAAAGTCCGGAGGTATAAATTTGGAAGCCATCAACATATATATGGTATTTAAATCCATGAGATCAAAAAAGATTGTTCTAATGGATTTAAATAAAGTGAAATGCGGAAGGAGAAGAAGAGACCTAAGGACTGAGCCACGGATAACTCTAATATTTAATTTGTTGGACAGAGGAGGAGGAACCAGCAGAGAAGACTGAGAAGGAACAGCCACTGACACAGAATAAAAATCAGGAGAACGTGCTGAACTAGAAGTGAAATAAAGAAAAAGTTTCAAGGAGGAGGAGCCAACTGTGTCAAATGCTAATGTTAGGTAGGTAAGATGAGAACCAAAATTGACCATTGGATTTGGCAACATGGTGGTAACTGGTAAGTCGGAGAGACTGGTCTGAACGGACAATGAAGGATAACAACTACAACCTCCAGGCCCATACATATGAGGACTGTGGGAGAAAAACAAACAAATAACAACAACAAAAAAACCCAATCACTACCTCAGAGACATTGTAAGGAAAGTTGGGTTTTCAATAGAGTAAAAAGGTGAAAAGAATGTTCAGAGAAGAGGTTAAGCATCTAGGAGATTTTTTTACTGCAGACCATGAATTCTAGAAGACACAGTGGAAGGAGTTCACGAATTGGGGAGTGGTGGGAAAGGAGTGAGAGGTCAAAACTGTGCAGAGCCCTATGAGAATTCATGTGACAGATATAACAGGTGCCTGGGATTATGGACTTCTTTTGATGACTGACAGGTCCAGGGATAACAGGCATAATGTAGTTAGGCCTGGTAGATTCAAGCATAGCATGTAGAAAAGCAGTAGATGTGAACAGATTGGGAAGTCTGGGTGTCTAGGCCTCCTTCTGATCCCTACTGGCAGAGGCCATAAGGTCTGGGGAAGCTGTGGATAGCTGCAATCCAAAATGATTAATTTGGCCTTGACACTTCTGGGTAGAGTTGAGAGCCCTGAGGAATCTGCTTGTTTATGTAACTCACAATCTCTTCTTTACCTATAAGGAGAGTTGGAAAGCCTAGAGAAGACACAGGCAATGCCCTCATTTAAGAGTTCCCTTTAGACCTCTCTGGAGAAAGAACAGGAATTACCCCAAATATTTTTCCTTGTCTCTTGTTGATAGGACTGAAGACTTCTGGGGAAGCCACATATCATTTCTACCATTTGGATGCAAAGGATGGGAACCAAAGACCCTAGAGAAAGTGTGGTCTCAAAAAGATACTATTAGTTGAAGATATTCCCTAAAGAAATGGAATATGGAGGTGTGGGCTAGGAGAAGGGACGTAATATTCATTGAGTGGCTATTATGTGTCAAGTTACTAAACATATATGTTACATTCCTTTTAATCTAGCAATGTTATAGTTAAGTAGAAATGGTCACCCCGTTATAAACACACTGCATGTTTGAGCAGCTAACTCTGGGATTTGATATAAGGTCTCTATGAAAATGCTGACAGGATCATCTTCCATACGTATTTCCATTCTTGTGATATATACAGTTGTTAGTGTATCTAATTCCAAATATTTTATGAGTTGCTATGCATTTTCAGTAATTATTCCAAAATGTCTAGTATCTAGGTTGATTTTCAATGTTTGTTCATTGATTGAATGGTTTGTTAATTCAGTCTTCTTTTTCATTCAACAAATATGGGTGTTTACTATGTATAAAGCACTATAAATTTCTTCCATCACACTTTTCATTAGCTGTCCAACTTGGTTGACTGAATCTCATTTTGTTTTCATCTTTAATTTAAACTTTTTTACATATCAATGCTAAATGTTAGAAATTCCTTAAATATTATAGAATCAGAGAGAAAAGGCCACCTTTAAAATAACTCCAATATAATATTTAAAAATATTGGGTGTGTAATGTATTTATTTGAAACATGCAATACGGTTTTATGTTTTAACAATTTACTCTTCCTTAACTTGTAAATGTGTTTACTCATTCTACCAATTCACTAAAAACTCTAGTGCAAGGATTAAGAGTTATTGCTATGAAGTCAGGCAGACCTGATTTAGAATCCTGGCTCTACACATACTGACTGTGTAAATTTCGGCAAATTTCTGAAACTCTCTAAGCTTCAATGTCTTCATCTGTTAAATGTTAATAACAACAATACCTACTTTACAGTGTTCTTGTAAAAACTAAAGAAGGTAGTGTGTGAAAACCTTGTAGCACGGTGCCTGAAACATATCAACATTTCACTAAATGTTATCTAATATTATTATTATTATTTTTATTAATTCAAAAACATTGTGGACAATATAAAAATAGATGATACCTGGTCCCTAGCACCAAGGATCTTATAATTCAGAAGAGAAAACAAGATGTATACAAATAATCATAGTTGGCAGTATAAAGTGCCACAAAAAAGGTTTAGATCAAATGCAGATGAAGAAGGAATTGCTTCTTCCCTAAGTAATCAGGCAAGATTTTGGTTGAGGTTGACCATTCATTCACAGTTCTTGAATTGAACATTAGCTATAGGTTGAAGGATAATGAAAGTGAATCTAGAGATTTAAGGGATGATACTAGACTGACAGTAGCCATCCAGCAAGGTCAATCTAGGGAAGAATTGTGGTATCCAGGGGCCAAGCCAGATTCCAATACTTGCTTATGAGGATAAGAAGTTGCAAGAACTGAAAGGAATGAATTTCAGAATCAGAGTTATGAACCAAACCAGGTTAAAAGCTAGAGGAAGCATATAAGACATCAAGATTTGTTGTGGACTCAGGTACCAGAACCTATTTTCAGCACTAAATTTCCTTGCATAGATTTCCTTTTAAAAGAGCAAGAGCACACTTTCACAGTCACACTGTCTTTCATCCTAAAACAAATCATTTGCCATTGGCCAGGCAGAGTTTTGGAAAGGAGATGTCTGTAGTTAGGGAGGATTCCAAATGAGAGCAATGGCACAAGCAAGAGTGCAGGGAATGGGAAAGTATGAGAAATGGTCATTCTTCTTTGTAGAACTTTAAGATTCACTCAGAAAAGAGAACCGTCTATGTAAAGCAATAATTATTTGGCGCAAATTGAGATTTTAGAAATCAACTCGCTGTTTGCCTTTGACTTACATTGCATTTCAGAGTTGCGCTCTGTAAAGACTATTTTGTGTCATTCTTTTAGCCTCCCTGCCCATTAGATGCTGTTATTTTTGTCTTGGGCTCATTAAACAAAGTACTGGTGGTGTATAGGCTCTGGCTTCCCTTGAAAGTGACTTCATCTATTGTAATCATGTTGTGCGATAATGTAACAGTAAGCTCTCTCAGAGCTCTGAGTCCTAAAATAGACCGGCAGGACCTCGCTTTCTTAGCCTGAGCATGTCACTATTGTACTTTGGTTCTGACAGTGCTGGCAAGGAAACCCAGAGGTGGAGCTCAATCCGTTTGTTCTCATCTCAAAGAACTTCTAATATAGTAAAAGCACTCCCAAAGGAAGCAAATGCTCATATAGAGCCCAGACTTTATTTCAAAGACATGAGGCACAAAGACTGCCTAGTTATACAGGAAAGAGAAACTCACTTTAGAGGCCGGATTGCCTCCTGGTTAAGAGCACAGAGTCAGACCAACTTGGGCAGAATTCTATGTCTACCACCAGGAACCACAGATAAACTAATTATCCTCTCAAAACCTCAGTTCCTCGTCTATAAGATAGAGAATTGTAACACCTATCTCAGAGGGTTATTGCTGAAAGGATATATAATGTAATGTATGCAAAGCATTTAGCTCTTAGCTTGGCACATAGTAAACATTCAACAGACTGTTGCTATTATTCATTCATAGATCCAAGAGGAATCTATATTGCAAAAGGAGTCAATGACTCAACACATATCTGGTTGTAAGATTGGGTTTTCATACTAAACTAAGCTAAACAAGAGTTCATTGCATACCAAGACTGATAAAAAAAACATGACTTAAGAATTAGTAAGGTTAGCAGAGTGTGTCCCAGGAAGAAGTTTCCCAAAGGTTGAAGGGCTCATAGAAGCTCTCCGTGGTCACTCTGTGATGATCTCTACCCTATTCTTGAAACTTCATGCCCCGACAGCCCTGCAGTACTTTTCCACTGGCAAAGAGGGCTAACAATCCTGGCACTTTGAATTAAAGGTCATTGAAGTGTTGGGTCCCAGTCTCCTCAGACCAGAAGGAGAACAGACCTGGCCATCTAAGTATGTAATACCACACTCTTAAAGAGATACTCATTATCCAGTGAAATCAATCATTTAAGTAAAAAGAAGAGCTGGTGAATTTTTTTTTAAAGCAACTGAATCACAAAGAAGGGCATATGGAATAGGTTAAGTGATCAGCATCACCTAGGTCCTTGTTAAAAATGCACATTCCTGGACTTCTACTGAATCAGAGCTTCTGAGCACATGGAGTCTCAGAACTCAGAACCTGTATTTTAAACAAGCACCCCCATGTGCTTCTGGTTTAAGTGGTCCCTACTTTGAGGATCACTGGTTTAAGTAAAGCTTACATATGCTGGGGAAAATCTGGAGGGAGTTCTACCTACAAGGCAGCCCAAATGACTGAAGCCATTAAAAAATACAAATAAAGCCTATTTCAACTAAAGCAATGCCAATGAGGAAAGGGATGTGTTCTTTAGTAAGCCACAAGTGAATTTTATTATTATTTAGAATGTGGAAGATAATTAATCAATTTGGCTGTAACGCCGTTTTGGATACTACTGCAGCAGCTTCTGAGATATGTCAGTTTTATTCACAAGGAGCAATCATATAAGGCAATTTATTTTTCTAGGCCATTCATGCTTTAATGTACCCAATATTTATCAGCTCTTTGAAGTGTAAGTAGTAAAAAGCAAATTAAAACAAATAAGAAATAAGAACTGAGAAAGTAGTCAGTCCTCTTTTTCTCTATGATTAAAATTAAAATTCTAGCTGGACATAATATTTTTGTAAGCTTTAAGGCAGGGCAATTTACATCTTCTGGCTTTTTCTCCTGTTCAGTTCACCTCTGTTATCAGGATGACGTTATTTATTTAATTTTTTTCAAGATCGCCATGTGTTTATTATGATTTCTTTTTAATTGCTTGAATACAATCTTATGCTTCAGCCAGAACACAAGATGGTATAATAGATAACGGTATTAATTATCATCATTTATGAGTGAAATCTGGGCACTGATTTAGATAGGGCAATGGGAGCAATGATATTTTTCCTTAAAAACAATGACATTTCTGTGATTTTGTACTTGCTTTACCGGGGTTGAGGATTTTTTTTAAGTGTAATGATAAAATATTGTGATAGATGGCAGTTCGTCTCTCTTAATTGCACTAAAAGCAAAACACTTATTCCTAAGGAATAGTTGTGGCTTATACAAATACAAATCTTTTTCTTTTCAATATAGAGCAAGCCACTCTCCATTTAAAGGATCAGTTCGTGTGCAATCACAGTCCCTGGTAGTCTGCCAAACACAATAGGGCATTAATTAACATGTGCTGGGGGATTCATCAACATGCACAGTGGTAGCATGCAATTGGAGCCTTTTTTTTCTTCCCCTTTCCTCTCTACGTTGGCAGAATTCATGAAAGATCTACTCTAGTATGTAAATCAGTTCTTGCTAAACGCCTTGTAATGGAGTTCCTTTATTTTTCAAAGCTGTTGTCAGAGCTACTCACATACCCTAGAAAGACACTTACTCTGTCTCTTTCTCATGTTTAAAATCCAACTACAGTGGGCAAAAATAACATATTTGTTTACTTGTCATGCAGTCTGCACTGTAAATAAATCATCTGATAGATTACTTCCCAAAAAAGAACAGAATGAGATTCATTTCCTTTAATGTTGTACCGGTGGGGATGGCAGAATTATTCTCCCTGTTAGCCCAGGGTGACAGTATGCTGGTCTGCTAACTTACCTGAGTGTTGAGAGAAGCACCGAATTTAGCGTCTACCACCTGGCACGAGTAGGTGAAAAAAATGAGGAGTAAATTTGATTTAAATTAGGTCTCAGTTGGGTCTTTGGTTTGTCTTACCTTGCTAAGCCCTCACTGACTGATTTCAGTACCTTTTGTATGTTCTGTGGGATCGAGATATGGGTTAATCACTCAGACCTGTAAGAACCAGACTTTGGACAATAGAAAATCTGTCCTCTAGAAGTAAAGAAAATGAAATCAAGGAAATAGAAACTAGTATCTTTATTTTCCACTTCTGAAAAAATATATACATGTTTCAATTTAATTTGAGTTTTAGATTGTATAATTTGTGGCTAGATCTTATTTTAAAAAATGAAATAATATATGTAAAGTGCTTAGCAAAATACCTAAAATAAATGCCTAGTAAATGGCAGTAGAAATTATCCTTCGATGTGGTGTTAGAGGTGTTATTATTATCATTTATTTTCTTTTATAGCCTGGAAATCACTAGTATTATAAAAAGTACAATGCAAATTTTATGTTTTAATCATTTTCAGTATATATTAATAAAAGGCTTAGTTTTAGCATGTAGAGGAGATGTAGAATTTGAAGGTTCAATCTGATCATCTCAGCTGTTCCGTAAATGTGTGTCCTTTATATGACTGCTTAAAGAGAGGCTGTTTAGTGATTCAGATGTCTTTAGAGTTATGCACACCTGGTTTCCATCTCAGTTCTACCATTGTGTGACCTTGAGCAAATTATTTAACTGCACCAAGGCTCAGTTTCCTCTTTTGTAAAATAGAAATAATGGTTGTAAAGATCCAATGAGATGACATGTGTCAAACATTTGACAGTATCCTGGCACACAAAAATGACTCAATGATTGGTAGAGACACACTCTTAATATACCAAAAACCTTCCTTTTCTTATGCTGAAAGACACAGGGAGGATTCTTTAATCCCCATCAGGGGTGCGATTGCCGTCTTTTCCTCTTGCAAAGAGCAGATTCTCCTGCCCACTAATGCTCAGAGGAGCTCAGAAAACAAGCCATCTAGAAGCATTCCATGTTGTTGCCTTCTCCTCGATTGTTCCCTGAGATTTACATTAGTATGTCATTAGTAGTCAATGAGAGTTAGATAATTAAAGCTGCTTTCATTTAAAACAAAAGCAAAACCAACCACTTTTAATAAATAGAAAATTCTGAAAAATTAAAATTTAAAAGTGAAAAATTATCTGTATAAATACACGTTTTTCTCTTACTGGATATTTTTAGGAAAACAGGAAAATACCTCTGTTTTATAAGCTTTCATTCTATCATGAATTCCAGCATATTTGTTTAAAAATTTTTTGGAAATGATAGAATATTTGTGGCAGTATTAATACTATATTTCCTTAAAATATGAAAAATTAGTTATAATATCCTACAAGTGGTTTTTCACTGAGAATATTTTTTGGCTATTAATGCAAGTGTTATGATATGCTTCTATGGATCCATTTCTTCCTAAAGCTCTATTTATATCATATTTGATTCGTGAGATATTAAATTATGTCTCAGATATACCTTTATCTATAATAAGAAATTACAGGGTAATTTTACTATATTAAATTTAAACAGATTAAAAAATATGACTGAACTTGGATTTTATGTGGAAAAGAGGTTCAGCATTGTAGCCTATGTTCCTCATCCTCAGCTGTTACCACTATGAGGAAGTAAAGTTAGTTCTATAGGAAAAAACTTTCGGAGGAAGACCATTATTCTTTTATGAGAAAACAGAGCATCCATTAAGCTTCATATTTATTATTTCACTGCTTGGAGTAAATTTATTTATTTTACTTTATTTTTATTTATTATTAATATTATTTTTGATTGACAAATCATAATTTTATATATTTATTGGGTACAAGGTGACGTTTTGGTATATGTATTCAATGTGGCATGATGAAATTAAACTATCATATCCATCACATCACTTACCTATCACTTTTTGCTTGTTTGTTGGTTTGTTTTTTGAGATGGAGTCTCACTCTGTCACCAAGGTTGGAGTGCAGTGGCGTGATCTCGGGTCACTGCAACCTCCGCCCCCTGGTTCAAGCAATTGTCCTGCCTCAGCCTCCTGAGTAGCTGTTATTACAGGTGCCTGCCACCGTGCCATGCCTGGATAATTTTTGTATTTTTTTTAGTAGAGACAGGGTTTCACCATCTTGGCCAGGCTGGTCTTGAACTGATGACCTCATGATCTACCCGCCTCAGCCTCCCAAAGTGCTGGGATTACAGGTGTTAGCATGCCCAGCCCACTTACCTATCATTTTTTAAGGTGAGAAATTGAAAATCTACTCTCTAAGTTATTTTGGAATACATAATACATTATTTTTGACTATAGTCACCCTGCTGTGCAATGTCTCTCAAAACCTATTCCCTTGGTCTATCTAAGCTTTGTACCCTTTGATCAACAACTTACCATTCCCTCTCTCCTCTTTCTTTTCCCCCAGTCTCTGGAAGGCATCATTCTACTCTCTACTTTTATGAGTTGCACTTTATCAGATTCCACATGTAAGTGACATCATCTGGTATTTGTCTTTCTGTGCTTGGCTTGTTTACTTACCATAATGTCCTCCGAATTCATCCATGTTATCACAAATGACAAAATTCCCCCTTCTTAAAGGTTGAATAGTATTCCATTGTGTGTATACACATTTTCTTTATCCATTCATCTATTGATGAACACTTAGGTTGTTACCATATCTGGACTATTGTGAATAATGCTGCAATGAACATGTGAGTACAGATATTTCTTCAATATATTGATTTCTGTTCCTGTGGATATATACCTAGAAGTGGAATCACCGGGTTGTATGGTAGTTCTACTTTAAGTTTTCTGAGGAACTTAATTTACATTCCTACCAACAATGTATGAAGATTGCCTTTTCTCTGCATCCTCTCTAATGCTTATACTTCATCTTTTAAATAAAAGCCATCCTAACAGGAGTAAGGTTATCTTATTGTGGTTTTAATTTCTCTGATTAGTGATACTGAGCATTTTAAAATGTATCTATTGGCCATTTGTGTGTCTTCTTTTGAGAAATGTCTGTTCAGGATCTTTGTCCAGTTTTAACTGGATTGTTTTCTTACTATTGAGTTGTTTGGGTTTCTTATATATTTTGGATATAGACCCCTTATTAGGTGTATGGTTTCAAATATTCCCTCCCATTCTGTGGGTTGTGTCTTTGTTGGCTATTTCCTTTGCTGTGCAGAAATTTTTTGTCTGAAGTAATCCCATTTATCTATTTGTGCTTTTGTTGCTTGTGACACAAAAATAGTTAGAATAGGCCACAACAAATAGTGAAAGAATGAATGAGACTTAGTATTTGCTAGCACAACAGGTGACTCTAGTAAAAAATAATTTAATTGTACATTTAAAAAGAAGAGTATAATTGAATCATTTATAACACAAAGGAGAAATGCATGAGGTGATGGATATCCCATTTACCCTGCTAGGATTATTATGCATTGCATGCTTGTATCAAAATAGCTCATGCAACCCATAAATATATACATATACTATGTACCCACAAAAATTAAAAAATATATATGATATTTGAAAAGATACAACATTTTGATAAGAGCAGATGTTAAGTGTTCTCACCATCAAAAAAAATGAGTTAAGTATATAAGGTAACAAATATATAAAGTACTTGATTCAGTCATTCCATAATATCAAAATATGGTGTACATCGTAAATATGTACAATTTTTATTTTTGTCAATGAAACAATAAATTTTAAGAAAGGGTTATATCTAAAAAATAATGTCCTAACCCAATGTTGTGAAGCTTTTCTCCTATATTTTCTTAGTAGTTTTATAGTTTCAGGTCTTTAGTCCATTTTGAGTTGATTTTTGAATATAGTATAAGATAAGGGTTTACTTTCACTCCTCTGCATGTGGATATCCAGCTTCCCAACACTATTTATTGAAGAGACTGCCCTTTCCCCATTGTGTGTTTTTGGCATTTTTGTCAAAAATCTGTTGACTATTTTTTTTTTTTTTTTTTGAGACGGAGTCTCGCTTTGTCGCCCAGGCTGGAGTGCAGTGGCGCAATCTTGGCTCACTGCAAGCTCCGCCTCCCGGGTTCACGCCATTCTCCTGCCTCAGCCTCTCTGAGTAGCTGGGACTACAGGCACCGGCCACCACGCCCGGCTAATTTTTTGTATTTTTAGTAGAGACGGGGTTTCACCGTGGTCTCAATTTCCTGACCTCGTGATCCACCCGCCTCGGCCTCCCGAAGTGCTGGGATTACAAGCGTGAGCCACCGCGTCCGGCTATCTGTTGACTATTAATGCATGGATTTATTTATGGGTTTTCTATCCTGTTCTATTGGTCTATGTCTGTTTATATTCTAGTAACATGCTATTTTGATTAAAATCACTTTATAATATGTTTTAAAATCAGGACGTATGACACCCTCAGCTTCGTTCCTTTTGCTCAAGATTGTTTTGACTATTTGGGGTCTTTTGTGATTACACACAAATTTAAGCATTGCTTTTTTCCATGTCTGTAAAAAAATCACATTAGAATTTTGATAGGGATTGTATTGAATCTGTAGATCACTTTAATAATATAGACATTTTCATAATATTAATTTTTCCAATCCATGAGCACAGGCTATCTTTCCATTTATTTATGTTTTATTCACATTGCTTCATTTCAAAGAAATAGATAACTTGAGGCCTATGGCCTCAAGGAGCTCAATTCCTTGTTGAGACTGGTTAGACATACATGGAACTTACTTATTGTTAAAGAATATGGAAATTTGGGCATGAGTGGTTTTTCAACTGAGACTATATAAGACATTTGTCTATACAAATCTTCTGAAATTGCAATTTCAGTGTTAATAGGAGAGATAATTAGTTAAGATCAACAAAAGCTTTTTTTTTTTTCTTGATTGGAGAAAGGCCAGGAAAAGAGCCCTCCTTGAGCATAACTGAGTCTCAATGAATTTGGGCTAAAGTGAGATAGGAATTGAGTGGAAGAAAGTGAGAGCAACAAAACTTGGACTTTCTCCTTTCTGACTGCTTCTGTTCGTTGATAAAGAGATGGTTATGGTTATCCAAGTTAATTATAATTTCCTGCTCATATTAGTGTTTGCTGAGAATATTTATTTATTATAAGTACTACTATGGAGTTTTCTATATGCCAGGTACCTCTCTGATTACCTTATCACTACTAACTTGTTTAATCTTCAGAACAACCCTATGAGTCATGAATCATTATTAACATCTCCATTTTATAGGTGAGTGTACTGCAGCACTGAACAATTAACTAACTTGCTTAGTTCTCCTAGCTAGAAAGTAGTTGGGCTGGGATTGCAACTCCAGACAGCTTGGCTCCAATGTCTGTGCTCTTATCCACCTGCTGAACCATGCTGCATCTCCAGCAAGCTGCTTTAGTCTTTTTGTCAGGGAGAAATGAAATTGAGAAGAAGGAGAAGACGGGTAGCAGAAGAGAGTCGATAGAAACGTGTCACATATTCAAGGTCACCAGACTGCATATCTGGCATCCTTGTGAGTCCAAAGTTGATGCTATGGCTGATTACAGCAAGCTCTTATTAATTCAGCAAGCAACAAACCAGAATTCAATAATATTAATTAATTGACTTGAGGTTAAATTCTTCCCAATTATTCAGTGTTTTATTAAAGAATGCATAACATCTAATCAGTTAAAGACTACCAGTGACTTTGAATTACATATCATTTTGAATAAATCAGCACTGGTTTTACAAACCTTACTTATAATTAGTTATTAATGGTTATATCTTTGTTGGTATAAAAAACCATTATTGATACCAGTTTATTTTAAAAAGACTGTAATTGGAAGCAATTGCCAAGACTTCTTATTGTTCTTTTAGGATCCTGGAAGAACAAATGATTAAGCATCCAAGTGTTTGAGCTATCATCTTTGCTTCTTAGTGAATTAACCTTTCCTCCTTATAGTTACAAGGAAACGAGAAGGAAAAGAAATGTGAATAGCCCTAGGAGAAATCCCCATGTTTTTTGAAAATCCTTGGTCTCTGAATATTTCCCACTGCTAATATAAAAAATGGATGGAATAGGCCCAGTAATCTTCCATGCATTTGTAGGTCTGTGTGTGTCGGGATCTGTGTTTAAAATAATCTTGCCAACTACCAATGACATAACACTTACACACAGAAATGCCATTTCAAAAATAAGACATCATAATCTTAAGACAATTTAATTTTCTTGGATATCTAACTTTTGCTTTCTGAGCAAGGATCACTAAGTTAGAGTTAAGACTATGAACTTCAGAAAAACTGAAATCCCCTATGTCATCATCAGGTTTGCTATGTGGTAAGTACCTCTTTTTGCCTCCTTTCCTCCTCTCTCACCTAGCCACACAAGCATATGTGCACACACACATCGATACACATTCACATACAGATGTTGCATTTATAAACCACAACACTCTGCCAGGAGAAGTGGCATCATCTGACTTTTTTGTCTCATTTTTCTTCTCACCACCAGAGAGGACAAACCCATCAGCAATTAAATTGACTGATTTGGACTTTTTAAAAATATTCACCTGCTCAGAACTAAAGTCACTGCTTGGGTGATGATGTCAGTGCTGCCTTTGACCACTTTAGAGGCTTTCCTCTTTGCTCACTCCTTTCCAGAATTCTCTTGCTGCATTCCCTACACTCCCTCATGAATCCCTTCCTGTTGGAGTGAGGCTTTCAGCCTCCTCCTCTGTGAAATCCAAGTTCACATTTCCTATTAACCCATTGCCACTCTGACACATTTTGGTGCAAAACTTCTTTATAATTTCTATTAAGTGTAAATTGCTGTATAGCTCACAGGGGACACAAGCTAATTTGCAAAATTCAGCAATCCTCAGTGGCCATTCCTATCAATAGGGTCAATGAGCTATTGTGCTTGATGAGAGAGTGAATGAGGGGATGAGTGAGTGAAAGAGCAAGAGGCACTGTCCTTTCTCTTAGTATATTTAGTATTTACCTTATTGGTGCTGAAATGAGCATAGTTTTAAGACTTCTAAGAGGCCCATACAGAGAGAGCTCAAAAATGACGTGAAGTACAGAGCCTTGTGGCTACTTGCAGACACACAGTGATGGTGTGTTGGAAAACGAAATTTGAGGGCTATATTCATATTAGGCATGTGACAAATGTTGGCACAAATAATTTATTTCTCTAAAGGAATTTACCTTAATACTTGTAAATTGGAAGAAGGGATGACAGTAGTATTTTCTATATTGAGATTTTTTTTTAAACAACTAGTATTTTTTAAGATGTCTGTAGCAATCATCTTTGACACTTCATTTTTTATTTTATTTTACTTTAAGTTCTGGGATACATGTGCAGAACGTGCAGGTTTGTTACACAGGTATACATGGGCCATGGTGGTTTGCTGCACGTATCAACCCGTCATCTAGGTTTTAAGTCCCGCATGCATTAGGTATTTGTGCTAATGCTCTCCCTCCCGTTGCCCCCAACCCCTGACAGGCCCTGGTGTATGATGTTCCCCTCCCTGTGTCCATGTGTTCTCATTGTTCAGCTCCCACTTATGAGTGAGAACATGTGGTGTTTAGTTTTCTGTTCCTGTGTTAGTTTTCTGAAAATGATGGCTTCCAGCTTCATCCATTTTTGACACTTTTTAATGACTCATTTGTTGATCCCATTCAAAGCTTTAAAATACTGCTATTTAAATCTCTGACAACAAATGTTTTATTGTCATTCTTTGGTTAAATATGCACTATTAAAGAAAGTAGGAGAAGCTCAATGGAGTCCAGTCTCCCATTGACATTCAAGGGCTTTGTATTTCTAAGATCCATCAAGGTTAATGAAAGTTACCTCTGCAATTCCTTAGGCACTTGTGGGAGAATAGATCATTTAATTTCTATTCAGATGGCACCCCCACATGGAGTATCTGATCTGTTGGAGAAGTAAAAGACACAAGTTGGATGAACTGGAAGCTGACACACACAGCAGGTCATGTAAAATTGAAATTAACTTTTCTATTTGTCGTCTTCCTAATTAACATTATGTGACCAAACTACCATAATGAAATATTATTTAAATCTTTTTCACCCCATTGGAACATTTACTCTGCCCTCATAAAGCATAGTGAATTGAGGCAGAGGCAAAATTTAAGGACAATCACTAACAGAACAAAATAAAATTTAGTTTTGGAAATCACAGGATTTTCTTTTTTTCTTTTTTTTTTTTTTTTTTTTTTTTTTTGGGACGGAGTCTCACTCTGTCGCCCAGGCTGGAGTGCAGTGGCGCAATCTCGGCTCACTGCAAGCTCTGCCTCCTGGGTTCACGCCATTCTCCTGCCTCAGCCTCTCCGAGTAGCTGGGACTACAGGCGCCCGCCACCGCGCCTTGCTAATTTTTTGTGTTTTTAGTAGAGACGGGGTTTCACCGTGGTCTCGATCTCCTGACCTCGTAAGCCGCCCGCCTCAGCCTCCCAAAGTGCTGGGATTACAAGCGTGAGCCACCGCGCCCAGCCAGGATTTTCAAGCTTCAAAGGAAAAGGCCAAATCATCTGCTCCTGGTTTTATATGATTGAAAGTCATATTTCAACAATCTACTATTCATCCCCGGTCACTTGAGCTTAGTTATCGTGAATGAAAATTGTGCTCCCTGCAAGATGTTGCCCCTCATAGGGAGCAAATACTGGGTTGGAATGACCGTTAATGTGATTTTGTATGAAAACAAAAAAAATTATTGTAAGTCATCTTACTTGGCTTTTTAGCAGAAAATATGACTCACAAATGATACCTACAAAGTAAATATAAAAGTACATTGCAACGTTTATAGTTTCTTAAGCCTACCAGTCAAGTCAGAGGAGCTGGTTTCCAAGTTTATCTGAGACCCTCACTACCCCTGGGAGGCCTCATCTGATTTGATCTGCCACCACACCTCTGCCTTACCAGCTACCCTCTATGCTCCTCTGCCTCCTCTTCAGTCTCTCTGGTTCCTTTCTATTCTTCCAACACAGCCAACACCTTCTGTCAGGACCTCTGTACTTCTGGTTTCTTCTGCCCACAAAGCTTCTTCTCCTTTATCAGCAGGGTTCCTCCATCAATTGACTTCACATTTTTGTTCAAATGTTGTTTCATCAAAGGTATGTTTCCTGATTATCATTTATAAAATGGCACCTTATCACCTTCCACCCCCCTTCCACTGCCTTATTTTTATTCCTATCACTTATCAACAGATGACATATACTTATCTTTTGTTAATGTCTCCTTCTCCCCACATCACTACTAAAATATAAGATGCATGAGGGCCAGTTTTATCTGCTTCTGTTTCCTCAGCTTCAGAAGAGTGCCTGACCCATAGTGGGTCCCCAGTAAATATGTTGAGTGAATGAATGAAGAGCTTCTCTTTTGGCCCATTTCTAACAGCAGCACAGTTAATAACAGAAACTTGAGTTTGTAGCTTGAGACTGGAGTTTAAATTAAGACTTCATAATTTATGAGTTATAAAACACGGAGCAAGATAAATGACATCTCTTTGAGTTTAATTCTTCATATCTGTAACATCATTAGAATAACACCTATCTTACTGAGGTATCTAAAAATATAAGTCAGTGTCCATTATAGAGTCACTATTGAAACGCTTCATGACACAGTAAATGTAAATTTTCTTCTAAATGTGTGGAATTTAAGAATCATCATATTTTAAAATTTTTATTTTTCTAAAGCAGATAAAACTGCTTCAAGTCGCTTCTTAATTGAATGGAGAGAAAATGTTTCTAATAATGACATTAGAAATAATTTGAGAATCTACTCCTTAGGTCATGTAAGAATTCCAGGGTGCTACACATTCCAGGTTGTTCTGTGGGGCATCCTCTCATCTTCAGTCCATATTGGCTACCCTAATAGACTCATGTCTGAGACAGCAGGGTCTCAGGTGGCTCCACTGTTCTAAATTGAAGACTCAAGGCATAGCGTCCACCCTCTCTAGGTATCACCATAAATGCTTCCATCTGAGGTCTAGCCACCTCTCTATGATGTTGCATGGTACCAAAGCCCTGGTCCTTTCATCTGCAGAACTGGCAGGACCCTAGTTCCTTCCTTCTGCTATCTCCGCAAAGCTAAATCTTTCTAAACCTCTCTTACTTCTCCAATTGGCTCTCCTAATCCTTGCGGATGGGGAGTGGGCCTTCTCCCTATTGATAAATATAGCCCCATCACTTCTAAGAGTCTGGGTTTTTCCAAACCAAAGTACTGGATCTTTGGATCCCTGGAAATATGACAACATCTAAAGTACAGAAAGACAAAGACTAGGCAGTTTTTGCAGGATTATGTGAAGGGAAATAAGTATATCAGTAAGAATAGAGCACAAATTATTCTATTAATTACTCTGCCAAAATTGAATTCAATCAGGATTCTTGAAAGTGGGAATAATACACTAGAATGCTCTTTCATCTCAATCATATTAAATATCCTATAAAGAAAATTGTACGTCAACTTAGAATTTTTGTATGTTTAAGTGTCAGGTGCTTTCTATAACCAAAGGGGTCAATTCAAAGAATAGAAGTCAGAACACCAACCATAAAACTGACTTTATGGACCTGAGCCTCATCAGAGTAGTTGTTGGAACTCTTCCCTGAGTCCCTTCATTCTTAGGTAGCTGATATAAAGCTTGCTGCTTCTAGTCAGTTTTTCTTTCTTTCAGTGATGCTGTTACTTTAGTCACCTGATGTTTTCAAGTTCTGGGCACAAAGCTACCCCTCAAATATTAACTTTCTGTGGCATCACAGAGTGACAGCCAATAACTGGGCTATTGGTGTTGCCACTTCTTTTTCCTAATACCAGCATTGTAAGTGGAGAAAAGCTTCCTTTGGTGGTCCCCAAGTCTAGTACTTGTAACTTCTACTAGCAGCTGAAATCTTCCTCACACTTCTTATCTTATTCCTAGTAACTCAGTCAGGAAACCTTAACAAACTCCTGCTACCTCTAGAGCAGTGATCCCCAACCTTTTTGGCACCAGGGACTGGTTTCGTGGTGTGTGTGTGTGGGGGGGAGGGGGTTGGGGGGTGGTTTCAGGATGAAACTATTCCACCTCAGATTACCAGGCATCAGTTAAATTCTCATAAGGAGCCCACAAGCTAGATCCCTCGCATGTGCAGTTCACATGTGCAGTTGAGAATCTAATGCCACTGCTTATCTGACTGGAGGCAGAGCTCAGGTAACAGTGCTTACCCAACAGCCACTCACCTCCTGCTATGCAGCCCAGTTCCTAACAGGCCACATACTGGTGCGTTGGGACCCCTGCTCTAGAGGAAACGTGTGTGTGTGTGTGTGTGTGTGTGTGTGTGTGTGTGTCTATGTGTGTGTGTGTTTTCCTTATTCTTTAGGGATTTGGGCTTCTTCAAGGCTATTCTTTATCTACATCCAGGTCATACCCAAATTCAGGCCATCTGAACCAGAAGATCCCTGCTACATTTCTTTGTGTTTGTTTAGTAGTCTACTATTTATTAAAAAATTGTTTTGAATAGATTATCTTCTTCAAATCTCTCCAGAATCTCATGTTATAGACAGTTTTGTTGTTTTTATTGTACAAAAGAGGAAAACAGGATTTAGTAAGATTAAGTGTTTTTCTCCAAGTTAAGAGCTAGTAAGTGCTAACTGGATCTCAAACTCAGGTCATCTGACTGCAAATCCTTGCCTCTGGCCCTACACAACAACTGTAGAATCCTGATTTATATTTCACTTTCAAGCATAGTATATTATTCATAATAGCTACTCAGTAAATAATTATTTGCTTATTTGTCGCATTTGCATAGGCCAGACCCTATGTTTTGGAACTAGTTTAGAAGGTAGGAACTTGGAGATCACATATGAATTTTACCAGGTAAACTCATACCTAATCAAATATAATCAGAGGTCAGAAGGTCAGAAGGTCTGAATTATTCTATGTAAGCATCCTGCTATTAGTGATGCTGTGATTGTCTACGGGGCAGAGGGGAAAACATACTATAAGCCGATACGAAGGAGATAAAAGTATTAACAAACTGAAACTCCAACTTAGCCCTCCCTTTCAGTAAGTTAGAGCAGCCTTCCCTACTTAGCCACACCCATCTCCTCTCACTTTTTTGCCACTTACCAGATAGTAAGGATTTCTGTGGTTTTCCCTGGCAGAATTAAAATAATGGGCAAAGAACAACCCACTCATAGAGGCAGAAGGAAAGGGAGAAGAGTAGAAAGAATAAGAGCCAGAAAGGGGTGGGAGGTGGAAATCTTACAAAAATAATTTGGAGGAAGCAACTCAGAAGATTGTTCATGGCAAGAATGAGATGTGTCGATAATGTATCTAGCAGGAGAATATAATATGGAAAAATTGTTCTCTGGGATAAGATAGCAAAATATTCTACAGGCTTAGCAATACCAAGAATTAGAAACAATCATGGAGCTTTGAAAAAGAATGAGTATGAACTAGGTATTTCCATCCCCATCAGATGTTTATTCTTGAGATTTAGATATATGTAGAAATGCCTAATTGAACTGTATCTCTTTGAAAGCAAAGTAAGTTTATAACAACATGGGTGCCCAGATTTAAGAATGTCACATTAAGTCTGGTTAATACATATCAAGTAACTGAAAAAATATGAGTTATCCTGCATTATTGTTGGTCACAGTATCTGTCATTATGGTACCTTCACAGGGATCACAAGTACTTTCCCTTTCTAAATTGTATTTTTAGTTGTAGCTATTTTCAGTATAAGGGTAAATAAAATTTTGCATGTTGAAGTCAACAATCTCAAGCCAAGATGTAATGCCCGAATTAATGCCATTATTCTCAGGTTAAAAAATAATGATTTCTTAGTTTTGAATATGCAAAGACTAATGTCATATTTTAAATCTTATATATAAAACAATTTCTTTTCTTATAATTAAACAAAAGGGCAGCATTTATTTTTTCATCCAATTGCCACATGAGCATTGTCTTTCCACTTCTCCCACTTGTCTTCTCACTTCTCCCACTTGTCTTCTCACTCCAAATATTGAGTATGAATGTGGGGCCACTGATTCAATTATTTCAGTGTCAAATTGTTTGCTTCAGCTGTCATAATGGCTAACTATATGGCAATTTATTGGATTAAAAAGACGTGACATCAAAATGAATAGAATGTGTCTGATCTGTCATTCACCTATTTACTATACATGACAAAAAATTAATCTGTTAGGCCATCAGAATAGCTCTAGCCCTAAATTCTACTAATCTTATACAGAATAACCTATTTTACTTAAAAAACACACTGAGCTGAAATTCACTCTTGCTGCCGTTTCTGCTCCCCTATTCCAAGAGTCTTTCAATTAAAAAAAAAAACACACAGAATTTGCCTTATTTTCTATAGCTAAGAGAAAATTATTTTAATTTATATAAAATTTTAAAAGGGATAATTTATCTCTGTCTTCACTAATCAAAGCTCAAATTTGTAAAATGGAGGTACCTTTTCTGTTAGCGATAAGTACATTAGTGGGAGAATTGGATGGCAGTGGTTGGAACTCGGAACATTTTATTTGAATTATATGTCACTGTATACAGACTCATCCATGTATTTTAATTCTTATAACTTTTACAAATATCAACATTTAGAAATAAAATTGTCCATACTTTAGGGAGGCTTGCAAGTTTATTTCTTAAAAGCCCAAAAAATACCTTTTCATCCAGTTTTGTTATACAATATGAACAAGATATCCTTGTTTCACTTTCAAGGAAATGTATTTCTGATTCCACATAACTCAGAAGTAATTCTAAGTAGTTTTTAAAATAACAATACACAATTTCCACTAGACTTAGAGTCATAAAATCATTATTGTTAGTGTGAAGTTTCTTAACAATTTAGTTTGGACATGAATACTTGAGTGGGAGATATATTGTCCATGACATCTATAGTCTTCTGGTTTAGTTCCAACAGGAAAGGGAAAAAAATAGGATTACAGTTCAAGAAAAATCGTTAACGGTATAGGAAAAAACAGATAAATTATACATGAGAAGAAAGAAACAATATTTTACAAGCTACACAAATCACAGTTCTGTTAGACATTCTGTTGCTCTGAAGCTCACAATTGCCTGTAGAATCACAACCAAAGTCCTTAGTAACATCAAGTGTCAACATAGTTGTTCACACTTGATTTTCATCACTCCTCCTCAAGCAACTTATATTCCCCCTCTGTCTCGCTTATATTGGACTCCATGTCACACCAACATTCCTGCATTTTTTTCCACCTGGATGCTTTTTCTCTTGACATTTTCCTTTCCAGAATGTAGCAATTCTATCAGACTATTCTGTCCTTCTCCACTGCAGGCCAATTGAATGCATCTTTCAAGGCGGTGTTTAAGTGTGCTCTCCTCTATGATGTCTTCCTTGATTCAGCCAGAAAAAAATCTCATTGATATATTCTGACAGAATTTTGTGACTTTCTGTTCTTGTTCATCATATTCTAGCTTTTATTATGGTTGTGCATCTTACTTTTTTTAGATTCTAGAATCCTTAAGAGTAGAGAAAAATGCTTTATTCATTCTTATATCTCCCCGTAATCCTAGGACAATATCATACTGATAGTAGATGAAGAAATATTTGTTTCATTCAACCAAACTGAATTTACATTAACTCCTTAGGGAATCCAATAACCAAGATTAAAAAGTTTTAGTGTATTTAATAGACTTTTCTCTCCTCCCCACCCCTTTAAGTGTATTTGGGAAATATAAAACGACTAAAGAAAAATTAGAGGTTTTAAAATTAGTCATGAGTGTATTTCTCAAAATGTCGTGATCAAATATTGAAGTAGATAGAAAGATAAACTGGAGTCTGCTTGTGTGTTCCTAAGAATACACATTGGATGTGATTATGAAAAATTACTAGGTAGATGGCTTTGAGGCTAATGATTTCACAAGTTATTTAAATTGTCTGTCATTTAGAAGTGGCAGACCTTAGTGTTCCTTCCACCTTGACTGAACTGAAGGCTTTTATCTGAAGGAGCTCTTCAATCTGAAGAGACAAAGTTGTATAACTTTCTTAATAACCAGCTGGTACCTGGTAGTAAACTGTGTTCTTCCCCTGGGACAAATGCCTTCTAATATTTTATATATTCCTGGTCAGTGACTTAAAAAAAAAAAAAAAAACCTACCCAATTGCAGTCTGCCATTCAAAAGGAATATTTCTGCAAAGAAAAAGATGTGAAAATGTAGGCATTCAAGTGAAAATTCAATCCTTCACAGTACAGAGCCTCTGCGAAGTCTTTTAAATGACCCTTTTTATCATGGTGCCATGTCTGTACCTTTCTGAATAGTGAGACCTGGTAAGAAAAATAGATGTATGTATACAAGTGGTTGAGTAATGTATTACTCATATGCACTTTGTTCTTTTTGGCAAACTGACCTTATCAAAGGAAAGAAAGCTATACATTGTGACAAGCTGAGCTTTACCAGAAAGTCTGAATTAGGAGTGCAAGTCCTCTGTTATCTGGATTAAAATGTGATTGGAAAAAAAAAAAAAAAATCATCATTTAACCTCTTCAGAAGTGGAGATGCTGGAAAATTGACTTCCTTTTAAATCAAAACCTAAGCTTTCTTATTACATTTGGACTTAGCCGTCAGAGATGATTTGCATTAAAACAATCATATTATTTCCTCTAAATATTTGTCCACTTTTTGATGTTTAAATAAAGTGTTAGATTGTTTGATTGTCTATACTTTACAGAGGACTATTATAAGAAGTTTCTCCAGGACAAATGCTGTGCCTTATTTTTTACCTCTGTAGATGACACTTAAATAAAAAATTAAATTTTTGAATTAATATTGTACGGTAATTAGAAGGCCTTAATAATTTTTTTAGAAGCACGCCCATTCCTGGAACTAGTTTAAGAAATACTATTTCTTCATGCTCATTTAACCCATTTTAGTGAAAATATTAAATTATTTAAAAAATTAGTGAAAGAATAATGAACCCAATTCATTCCTTTAAACATAAACAGAGACATGGAATTCAAACTTGCTCATCTAGATACCTTTTTCCTTTGTAATAAGCAACCTCTTTTCAAATCAGTACATAAAGATAGACAAAATAATCTGGAATGGATAAAACCAAGAGGAAAAAAAAGACATTTTACATAGCACAAAGGAACATTAAACTATTGCTATTTTATTCATAGTAAAAGAGTGTGTGTTGCTGCTGCCCAGTTACTGTGCATGTGAATTCACCAGATCTAGACGTATTTGCCCAATTAATTACTCTGCTGTTCGACAATGATGGGTAATGGTCCAAGCAGCCTGCTCCTCCTCAGATCACCGATGGAGTTCATGCACGCATAATGTCCTCTCTTCAGAAAATGATCCCAAAAAGCTCTATAATTATTTTTTTCTTTTGAAATAAAGGCATCGATTCAATTATATGTTAAAACAGTTTGGGGGAGAAGAAATGGAAATGAAGCAGGATCTCTCTCTCACTACTTTTCTGGGTAGAAAGCTGGAAGATGAACTTCCCCATTCTACTCTTTCCAGGAGCGAACTTCGATATTAAAAAATAATTGCTGATCAAAATTGTTCATCATTACCCTTAATTAGTCTGTTGGTTTTCAGTAGTTTTCTTCATTAATACAAATGAAGGTGTGTTCTTCCACGTTCAACGATACATGCCATCCCTCCGTGCTGGTAAGCTTATGATGTAGCGGATCAAACAAAGAACCCTCGTGTACAAATGCACAGCAGCCCCCGTAAACTGGGCTAATTAGCATTGTAATTAGCTCACGTGATAACTAAAACAAAGTCAGAGTAACACAGGAATCACTTAGAAAGGATATCAAGTGGTGTCGTCCCCCTTCACCCGCCAGCCCTCCCGCCCTTGTTTCTAATGCTGGGTAGAGCCCGGAGCCAACCTTCTTCGCAGCTCCCCACTCCTCAGCTCCCCAGCTCCCCACCTCCCCACCTCCCCACCTCCTGGTGGCGCAAGCCAAGTTTTCTGCCCAGGCCTGGAAGTTAAGGGATGCGCAGGGTTTGCCTGAGGTTGCCATAGCGATGTTGTTGGGATATTAGTGTGGTGCACTAAATGTTGCCAGTTAAAGGAAGCTTACAAAAACATCTTCCTCCCTTGGCTTTGCTGGAATTGGCTGACACAGTTCGCTTTATAAGCATGAGAACTGGAAGCAAGAATGGAGACTTGGGCTTCCTTTCACGCAGATTTACCAGCTTACTTAGGAGTAAATATTAAGTATAATTTGCGGAGTTCTACTCACACACTTTTGCACCAACATGCCTTATAAAACAGAGATCCCTAAATGGGGCCCACATGCCTAAATGGTTTTCTTTGGAATTTTACAATGTAATGATAGCTAAGGCATCTTGCTACTTGATGTGGGATTCTTTCTAATTATATCCAATTATGAAAAGAAGTTCCAAGGCTTTATTCAGAGGAAGTGAGGACAGAGACCATCAATGAAAATCAAAAAGAAAAATTACCATTGTAGGGGGAAAAAAAGTCAATAATTGGGATAGCACTAATCCATTCTTTAAATAACTGTGTCACTTAAGATTAATGCGTTTTCACTCTTTATTATATTTGATCCTTACAACTACCCCGCAAAAGAGATATAGAAAGTATTTTAATTCCCATTTTACAGAACAGAAAATGGCCTCAGTGGTTCTGAATGACAGAGAATGTAATCAGCAGACAGCATCATCCTCAGGCTTCTAGTTCAGTGAGGCTTCCATTATGCCAAACTGACTATGCTTAAGGCTTTCGTTTCTCTTAAAGTCAGTGAGACTGGGCAAGTTGGTCTTTTTTTTTTTTTAATTATTCTTGGTTTAACTTAAACTCAATTATTATTTCTAATTTAAACTGTCTTATTTTAAATTGTTTTAAAGTTATATTTAAGCCCATTTCAGCACAAAAATATCAGCCATTGCTGAAAAAATTCAATCCATAAGAAAAATATTTTCAAAAAATTCCAATTAGAATCTATATACAAGGTGAGGAAACTGTCAGAGCTGTTAGTAAATGGGAATGATAGGGGCTAATTTTATTATATTACATTTAGCATCATATAAAATCAATTATCTCTGAGTCATGGTACATCCACATCTTCCTAGTGACAAGAATAGGATTTCCTAAAGCTCTCAAATACTGCAGTCTCTTTTACTAATACCAGTGTTTCATGCATATTTTGGAGAATTAGATGTGTATGATAATTGCTATACTTTAAAAGAATATTCATGTGATTAACATACATGAAAAGATAAAAGTTTTGACCTAACTGATGAATCGATGGTCATTAGGTCTATTTTCACCTCAATTTAGTCTGTTTAATAGAATCTGATCAATTAGTTTCCAAAACAGCAGATCCAGTACTATGTTAGATGTGGCTTAAGTGGCAGGATTAGACTGTTGATCCTCAGGATTGATGGTGAAAGCTTGGTAAATATTCATGAAATGTTATTTGAAATTTCCTAACAAATTAATCTGAAAGAAGGAAATGGATACAATATTAGTAAAAACTTATATTTACATCCCGTGTAATATATGAATAATTTTAATACAGATGCAAGTTGTTTTTGATATTTGCCACAAAATTGAGTATAAATAAGTTTGCTCCAATCATAAAATAAAAATAAGGAACCTAAAGATAGGCATTTGGAGTGCCTACTGGGAATTAGCCGCTCCACAAAAAAAGGTGTATTCTCTGCTTATACTTTCTTGACTTCTTTTATCAAAAGATTGTGGGAAACTGCAATTTGGGGCCCATTGGCTATTATTTCGTGAGCTTAATTCTGATATGAGAACACAGGAGTAAGTGGGCAGAAGGGTAATCAATGGTAAGTGAAGGTGAGACTGATGCAATAGACTTGCCTCCCCAGTCTCCAGATTTAATTCGTGTTAGAAATGGAGAAAGGAAAATTCCAATACAGATTTCTTTTTAATTTTCATACTGAAAAAATAATTTTGAACAATGTTTTTTACATAATTTTGAAACTTAAATATAAAAGACAGACACAGGCACCAATTTTCAAAACAGGGGAGAAGAGCATAACCTGGCAGTGTGGAGCGGGATATGATATCCTGTACTTACCAGTTGAGTGTGAAAGTCGCATTTGACAGATCAGTTCAATGAAGTAATATTTTTTAGGAAAAAAATCAAAGATGAAAGAAAATACAATTATTACAGTTGAGATATAAAAATATGTCCATCTCTGTGGGGAAAACTAAAATTACAAAACAGTTCCCAAACATAAATACAAAGTAGCAATATTATATATCCAATGTAATCTATTACATTTACTTTATCATACTGCTGTTTTTATTTTATTATATTATTATTGTACTTCTTCGTGATAGTACATTCATTCTCTGCCTTTTCTTTTATTCCCTACATCTGGGTTCTAAGGGAGGGCTTCCTGTACCCCTGAAATTGCATGCAGATTTTTGTGCTTGTGTGCAACAGTATGTGCACACTTGTGAGAAGAGGATCCACAGTTTTTGTGAGATAGACTAGGAAGCCTATGACCCCAAATGATTAAGATCCAGTATCCCAGTGATTTTTTTCTCTTTAAAATTTCTCTGTGCAGACTTTTAGTGCTTTACACCTCAACTATGCCAGTAACCTTCCAGCTGCCTTCCCATCCTCCTGCCTCCTTTCTCCAATTCACCCTCTATAATAAATGCCACCAGAGCAATCTTATTGAAACCTCATCTATATCATATCTCAAATCCACTAAAAACTAAAAAAACAATGATAGCTTTCATTTTACTTACAAGGTCAAGTTCTGACTTCTCATTTTGGCATTCAAATCCATTTCATATCGTGTTCTCCACCACCTCTACTGATAGTAGCTGACATTTACAGGGTGGCGCTAATGTGCCAGGAACTATGCTACGTGCCCTACATAAATGGACTCACAAAATCTCCCAAATGGCTCTAAGATGCTTTGAGACTTCAGAGGTACAATCATCAGCTAGTAAGTGATAGATCCAGAATTCAAACCCAGACAGTTTGACCCTGCATGAGATTTTAGCCATGAAGATTTCTCCTGCCTACTTAATTTACTTCTTGCCAGTATGAACCTTCCTCTCTGGACAGCTGAGAATCTTCACTGTCAACTGAATAAAGCATATGTCTGACCTCAAGCCTTTTTCATACTTCTCCTTCCCCATTCTCCAAAGTTGTACTGAAGTCTCACCTTTAGAATGAATAATGCATTCGTTAGCTCTTCTGTCTTGGAACCATAACATCCATAACATTCATTCAACCACATCCCTATGTTACTCATACACAATTTTGCATTATGAATTTTCTCTAACAGGACAGTAAGTGACTGGTGGGCAGGGTTTTGATCTTGCATTTTTTGTTCTTCATCTTTAGCACATAGATCAGTGCCATTCATCAAGTTTGCATTTGAAAAATACTTATTGAGGGAATAAATTAGCCTGAACTTCTAGAGAGTGTCATGTTTGAAAAATGATACTGTAATTAGTTCTCTAACGTTCTATTATGTCTTGATAAAAGCTCCTGTGTATGGTGGCAGGTGGGCTTATGAGCTATTGTTACCATGCTGAAACTGGCTTCCTATGTTTTCTCAGTTTGCCTAAAGTAAATCTGATAGACATGAAAAAGAAACTGCCCAAAGTGAGTGCCCCTGTGTGTGCGTGTGGGATGGAGTGGAGGGGAATATTCATTTTCATGTAAAAATGATACAAAATTACAAGAAATTTTAATGCAAATTTTTCCTTTAAATGAATTTCAGTGCTTATTGGGTTAGCTCACTCTCAAGAAAAGAATCAATTTAGTGAAGAATCTCTCCGTGATACAGAGTCAGAACTTCAGCTCAAAGTAGGCCAAGAAAAGTCCAAGGATTCAGATTACAAGGCAGTTCTTGGGAGTGGTTAGATCCTTAGTTCTTTTAATTCTTCTTGGAGCTATGTGTAGTAGTACAAGTTTCTAGTGCTGAGGCCAATGTCAGGGTGTCTCATCTTCATATCTGTCAGGCACTGATCCTTCCTCACCATCAGACACTCCAGCATCAACTGACAGAAAGACAATAAGGAAGAAAGGGATCCGTCCATATGCTTGAGAAACCAGTTCTCTCGGCTAGGCAGAACTGTCTACATTGAAACTCTTTGTTTTCTTCTCTTATATACACAGAACACCTTGTGTTTAGTGAAAACACATATTACACATTTTGTATCCAACCTTTAGAAAAGTGTAAAATGGAAGATATTTTGTATAATAAATCATATTATAGTTGATCTGAGTAATTATATACATACGGATGTGCAAGTTTATAATAGAATGCTTTTACTATATTAAAAATCCTTTTGAAATGTCTAAAAGTAACTCAGTTTGATGCATCTAATCATTCAGTGGATAACACCCAGGGCTTGGATGCATCACTATAAATGACTCAGCTTTCCTTTTAATAGTTTAAAATGCAGGGCTTGGACTAAATTAGGAACAACTTACATGCTTACAGAAGGAAGGCAGATAATGAATGCCTGAAGTAGGCTTGGAAGAAATCTCTCTAAGAAGTACTGAGGACTGGGCAAATTGGAGAAAGTATGCCCTGTCTAAAGAGAATGACAAATGTTCAGTCCCAGGTGATTTTATCCTGCAAGAAAGAAGACCCACTGTTACAAAACCTTCTAGTTTTTCATGAGAAGCAAGGTTTTTTAAAAATGTGAAATGCCCTGGGTTTTGAATTAAGAAAAAAATCTGCTTTTGAGAACTGGGCAGGCCAAACAAAGCATATGTGAGAATGGGTTCTGGCCTAGAAGCTACCAGTTTATTGCTGCAGACTAGATGATCTATGCCTGCTTTTTGACCATGTAATCTGTAGTTATATATGCAACTATTTCTCAAGTATACTGTCTCAAAAATCCATTAAAATTGAAAATTTTCAGTCGACAAAAGCATGGCTGAATTAAGAACATTTCCTGCTAGACTCTATTAAAAACACTGGAAGATGGAGGAATAGGAATAGTTATAGTGTACTGCAACTTCAGCAAACTTTTCATTCTGGTCCTCATGTGCTCACCTATAAACTCTGGTTAAGGTGGACTCTGGTTAAAAATTTCCAAATGAATACAATTATTGTACCCGGAGAAAAGGTCCCAGGGAAAGGTTATCAGACTCTGGACCAACCCAGAAAATATTAAACAAATAATATTCTGTGAGAATTAGTCTTGACCCCATCTTGTTTAACAATATCTTATTCATTTATTTATTTTAATTTAATTTAATTTAATTTTTTTTTTGAGACGAAGTCTTGCCCTGCCGCCCAGGCTGGAGTACAATGGCATGATCTCGGCTCACTGCAACCTCTGCCTCCCAGGTTCAAGCAATTCTCCTGCCTCAGCCTCCTGAATAGCTGGGATTACAGGCGCGTGCCACCGTGCCGGGCTAATTTTTTGTATCCATAGTAGAGACAGGGTTTCACCATGTTGGCCAGGCTGGTCTCGAACTCCTGACCTCATGATCTGTCCCCTTGGCCTCCCAAAGTGCTGGGATTATAGGCGTCAGCCACCGCAGCCGGCCCACTGACTTACATGATAGAATGGCATGTTGCTTATTATTCTAAGAGTGGAACTGGACTTGATGAGCTGTCATCCACCTGGCTCAGTCTTAACTGTTGAACAGCGTAGCTCCTCTGGAGCATTCTGCTAGGTACCTTAGAATGATATCATGGAAAATGTAAAGAAATGAAAATTGCTTCCACTTTAAGGATTTTGGATATTACTTAAGATATCAAGCATATATGTGAAATAAAATAACAAGTTTATTGTATAAACCGATATGGTAGAAATTAGTGCTGAGCGGTGCCAAGCTAGAGGAATCCAATCAAGTGAGGTAAACTACCACAAAGTCCCAAGAGGTCAGTGCGAACGTTGTATGGACTTTGAAGAAAGTCTGGTCAAGTGAGGCAGAGATAAACAAGGCATGACATGTCTACTGTGTTTTATGTTTAAAGTAATAAGCAGAATGAGTCATGTGCAAAATTCTCTTGACAAATGAGATAAGTGGCAGCAGATATGAACAAGGGGAAAATGGCACAATTCCACAATCCATAAAATGGAATAATTATACAGAATATGTCAGAGAATAATTACCAAATTCATCCATTAGAGTTTGTTTTAATATTGTATTAAATCCAGTTTGTTAGCATCATTACCCGATTTCTACCAAAATTGAATGCTTTGATTATTGACATACCTGATAAAAGTTCTGTTTCTGCTTTTGCTAAGAAGCTAATACTGTAAATATACTGTTGCTTACACATCCAAATTTTGTTCAATTTAAGAAGCACATAGGAAAAGACACAGGCTTTATAATCAAGTGATATGTATAAATAACATGGGACAGTTTCTGACTCATATTAGTGATGAGCATGGCATGCAGGAATGATGTGTAGTAGGATGAAGCAGACATAGATTTGAATTTATTTTGCCATTTGATAGCTGGTGGCCATGGGCAAGTGATCCAAATTCTCTTAGTCTCAGTTTCCTTATGTGTACAATATAAATAGTTCCTAATTTGTGAGATTATTCTAAAGATGAGCAATAAAAAACATAAATTATGGTAGATGGCATTGAGTAGCAGCTATTATTATTTAAACGATCATTATTAGCCATATAATAATTTTCAGTTCCTTTGTAAAATTTGTAAACACTCTAACAATGAATCAATTTCTATATTGCTATTGTAATGAAGACAGGATATTATTCTTATGTTAGGAATTTGAGGTCTAAAACTGTAAGAAGTAAAGTACTTCCTAAGTTTCTTTACCATAAATTCTAGGCATTATCCAGTTTAGTCTTAGCTATTACACATATACACTCACATTTTTACCACTTATAATCAGATGTTTGCTGTTTAAATTGATGTGTTTTTTAATACAAAGAAAAAAAGGAAATTCCCCCAGGGAATCTTGTGGAAAATTAATCAGCTGATTTCTAAACTTCACTGTGATTCAAAATGCCTTGTTGAGTCTTGAACACATGTATTGTTTTAATAAAGCAGATGCTTCTATGTGGGGGCATGGTTTTCCACTCTGTTTCATTTAAGAGGCAGACAGAATGGGATACTGCTGCAGCCTAGCTGTGTAACCTAAAAGAGAAATACAGCCCAGGAAAAGTGAAAGAAAGGGATCTAACATCCAGAATATCTGCCTTTAAGTGCAGCATTAGGTAGAGAGCACCTGACCAAGGACATTCATTAAGAGATTTCTGTACACCAAATATACTCCTACACATAAAAGGGAGGAAAGGACTCCCTTGATTTGTGTTGATGAGACTGCAAATTGTTCCTCCAGAAAATACAGAAAGACCCTCCCGGGGGTATATAATATAAATGCCAAAGTTAATTAATTCTATTAATTCCATTAAAAACATTATGAATAAAAACTGAAAAATTCAGATATCTCTATTATCTATCTATCTATCTATCTATCTATCTATCTATCTATCTATCATCTATCTATCCATCTATCTATCTAATCTATCATCTATCTATCCATCTATCTATCTAATCTATCATCTATATCTCCAGGGAAACTTAAGATAAAAATAGACACAATGAAAGAAATGCAAAATATAATGCTTATATAGAATTGTTTTCATCTGCATTTCATTCTAACACCTAAAGAATGAGGCAAATTGTCTTATCCTGGGAGAGATCATGCTTAAATTATGAAGACTTTAATATTTTCTTTATCAAAGCTATTTTCAATCATAATTCAAATTTTCCTTTATTCTCATAGATGGAGCTTCTTTATTTCACTTCATGAAGAAAGGATACAAAAATTATCTACATAAGCTTAGTAAAATTAAAACATACACATTTTAGTCCATCAAAAATGATAGATGTTTGTTTTTTAATTCTTGTGGATTTCTCACTTTTCAGTACTTTTGAATATCAAATTCATGTTTTCAGATAAGCCAAGTTGAGCAGCCTGTGGCCTAGAAAATCAACTATACATATCATAAAGCACTATTTTTTAATCATAAAGCTACAAACATCTGCACTGATTACAATTAAAAACAGTGTAAAAGATTATCACTCCAATTATAGCTTCTTGTTCTAATCAAAATGCAGCACTGTCCTCAGACAGCAATGTGTGATGCCCACATGCCTTTTTCTATGAAATGAAACCTCCCTGAGGTTTTTTTCCTTTTCTTTAAAACAATGAATATGTATAGTTGTAGTGAATTTATCAGAAAAGTAGCATTTTACTGAGATATATTTTTTAAATGGTTTGGAAGTCTATTTTTCTGTCTATGTGAACCTATTTAGAAAAAATGCAGAAAAGCACTATCATGCTACTCAACAAAGAAGTTTCCAGCTTTCTAAAGTTTTTCTGAATATTGTTTTAAGGAACACTGCTATATATGGTTCTCAATAATATTGACATTAAAACTGGTAGAAACACTGCTGGATGTCAATTAAAATTGGACCAATATTACTTAGATTTTTATAAATAGCTTCTTTTTACATATGAAAATAAAATCAAATTACATATATAATAATTATTAGAAAATGCAATAAAAGTACAATTTTAAAATTACCAGATAATGTCTTCTGATAAGAAAATTATAGTTAAAATATCAGTTTAAAAAAACCACCAACCAGTTGATCTACTAGGATATATATAGATATCATCTGTAAACATTTATTGTTTGAGATTTCATATTGCCATTCCAAGAAAAAATTGGAAAAAAAATGAGTACTTTGTGTAACATGAATTTTTCCCTATGGTTGTTTGAAAGGTGAAAACCCAGACTTGACCTCTCTTTAAGAAAATTTATACTAAAATTAGTACAAAGTAGAAAAATTAAAGAACATTCTTTCCGATTCAGCATTTTTTAAAAAAGCATCCTGACTTTAAAATATTTGCTCATAGTCTAAATTAAATGATGAAACATAAATGTTCAAAAAGAACACAACAAAGGCAAATAACATCATACTTATCAGAGAAATGTTAAATTCAGATTTTATGAATTTTTGTTTGTTCATAATTGAATCCTTGAAAGTGAATTTTTAATATAAACAAAAAAATTATTTTCCACTTGTATATTACTTATAATGTTTGAAAGGTTAAATGTGCACACCTCTTCAACAAGTACTAAATTAATTTACTAAATCTTTTCAAGTAAGGATGTTTGATTTAAAATATTTATCAGTCTTTGAGCACCACATGTATAGAGAAAGTCACAACTTATATTTCTTATTGATTCCCAAACGCAATAAAATACATGAGGTCTTCAAAATTCCTATTTAGGAACAGCCCCTTTTATTGGTGATTTAGAAAATTTAATCCTGGTTCATGACTAATATTATGCAATATTAGTCATGAATTTCTACAAATGTAGAAATTAGCTTCTTTGTATCATTAAAAGGTATATCAATGACAACACTGTAAATTTACTTTTTCACATTATCCAGAAAGGAAACTATATTTTCAGATTATAAGAGTTTCTATCTGTAGATAAGACAAATGTAATATTAAAATGTGTGACTCAGTGGGATCAAAAGGGAGAATGCCTAGGCCTATGAAATAACTCTCAAATAGGAAAAGAATGAAACGTGATTTTGGTTAAGTAGACTTCATACTAGTTGAAGATTGACTCATTAAGCAAAGTTCAAGCACACTTTCTATTCATATAAATAGTGTGTATAATGCCATTTTGCAAAGATGACAGTGGAAACTTGTATTTCTGAGAGTGGCTAAAATAGCTTGTAAACAATATCTTTGCAATTTGACATTCCAAGTGCTGCTTGCAGAGCAGCACATCTGAGGGTTGATAAGGGAAGAGTGTCTGAGGATAGCACTATTTTGGGTGTTTCCAAGAGCAGAAAGTTGGTTCTCTGATTTTATTACCTATTATTATCTCAAATTAGAATGCCAAAGGGGGCATTTTATTAAAATAAAAGCCTGATGAGTACAAGCACACACACACAAAAAAAGAAGCTTCAAGCCGTTGAAAAATTTGAAATCAAAACAGAAATTTTAAAGAAAAGTAGAATGTGAAAATAAAGGAAAGTGGAGGAGGAGAAAGGAAAGAGATGCAGCAGATAAGTAGACAAAAGTGAAAGGAAGGGCCCTAGTTCTGAAACCACTTCCGCTTAAACCAAAATGGCACCAAAAATTTTAAGCCAGGGTATTTAAACTGCTGGAATATTTCATCCTGAAAAATTTATATTTTTCAAGCAAAATAATTACTTTGTGTCCAAATTCTCTGAATAATTATGGCAATTTCTCTCTTCTATTTGCACTTCTATTTGCATTATAGGCACTACTTGAATACAAACAGGAGTGGCTCGCTGAGATCACAGGGCGTTCCAGAGACTTCTCACAAAGCCGCTAGATGGCGTGAGAGCACTGCATTGGACCCGCTCAGCCACACGGCCGCGTGGAACATTGAGGCGTTTATTCTCTTCATGCTGAGAGCTCAGTGTTTAGTCAAGTAAGATGCGTTTTCTTTCAGAGAGATCTTTCTGTGTTGCATGACACTTTTTAGGACACAAAGGGGGTATTCCGCCCTCCCCATACACACACTAAGAAAATGTCGAATTAAATTTGGAATAGTAAAAATCATTTCAGTATTTACTGGGGCTTCCTGAGAACTTTACCTTTCAGCTCTTTAGGGGATCGTCTGCTATTTGTTATGCAGCCTTCCTTAATAGGTAGTTAGAGGGAAAAAGTCCCTTCAGCATTATGCCTGTGCTCAAACAACTGCAGACAAAGTTTGCATATTCTCAGTCATCTTTCTCTTTTTCCTGATTTTTTTTTTCATCAAAAATTCTCTTTGTTTTTCTTCATCTGATATTGTGGGGTCCCTCATTAAGGACTGTAATATGAAAAGCTGGATTTAAAACTGCTGTCAAAAAGGAGGTTGTCCTCTTTTAATATTCTTTACCAGCAAAGCAACAGGAAATGTCTTTGTTCTTGCTTTATAAATGCAATGTTTTTGCTTTATTTAATGTTTCTGCCGGATCACTAGGCACCTTCTAATCTACCCTCCCAACTTTGAGATATACTTTTATATTTGGTGTCTTTGCAGTTTCCCAATATATGCATGAGGCATCTCTCTGTGCCTCCACAACAGGACTAATTACCATATTCCTCCAGATATTATCACTATCTCCCTTCACAAAGTGTCCATTGTAAAAGCTGTTTTGATCTTTCGGATAAGTGCCTTAATTTAAAATAATAGCAAAAAGGTAAAATTAGGCCTCTATGCTCAGCAGTGCATGAATGACAAATCTGTTGTAGTTTGGGGTACATTTTTAAAGATTCCTTTTAAAACCTCTTATAGCAAATTTACATATGATCAAAAATGATATTACACATTGGCAAACTGAAGTGCATAATTTACTTCATATGCTACTGATATAGTTATGTTTATATGTATAATGGGTTTTACAGTTTTGATATAATATCATACTAGTTCAAAAACTGAAAGATTTTTAAAAGCATTTTTTTTTCAGTTTTTATCTACCCCTGAAAAGTTATTTTTTTCCTGTATAGTGTCTCAGAGCAAGATGTATCATTTTTAATGTACACTTTTAGCCCTAATATCCATGAATTTATGAAAACCGGAGATTTTATGAGGGCATTCAACTAAAATATTTGGCAAAATAAGAATAATGTAGTTATACCTCTTTAAAATGCAAATATTGGAGAATAAATGGGCAACTTGGCAAAACTTGCTTCATAGTGTTACATTTTTGTTTTTACCCTGTGTAGTTCTGATTTATAAGAACATGTTAATTTGTCATTTAATAGATGAAATGAGTCATTTGGATTATGTTTTAATTGGTTCTAATCTTTGATATCATGAAAATCCTCACTTTGGATATAAGCTCCCCAAATCCATGATTATTATTATACAGTGTGTTGCTATAAAGCAGACAGATAGATAAAGATATCTTGAAATAGGAGCCCCAGGTGTACACAGCTGATTTTTTTTCCTCTTAGACATTCTATGTAATTCATAGTAACAGGTTAGTCGATTGATCATAAGGAATGTAAAACAAGACAAATACTTTAATCATTTTAAAGTGAATTATTCTATATACAGATCTAAAACAATTGCTAGAAATATACTTTTAGCTGGTCATGAATGGCCACTATGCTTTTTCGTGACAACTGACTGCTTAACATCAGTGGGACATTAAGTTACTTTGTGCTTGAAAATCCACCAGGGAGTGTATATATGTGCTCTAAAGCTGCCCACTCAGTTCTGTTTGATCGCTTGCAGAAAACTAATAGCTTCTCACTGATGCCGAGAGAGGTAATCCATAACGGATTACAATGAAATATTTAAATAAAAACCCTTTTTAAAACTTATTTTTTTTAATTTGCACTTCCATGTGAATAAATGACTGAACTCCATAAAGTGAGTAAACAGGACACTTTCAAGTGTTCATGGCAGAGAAGTGATAGGGCAGAAGTGAAATAGACTAATTTTTTTGGTTCTTTTTGTATTTATATGTCCAAAGAGTTTGATAAAATTTGCCACACAACCAGAGATGCAAAACAACCAGAGAAAAAAGAGTAGAAAATGTTGCAAACGCTTTTGTAGATGCAGTAGGCGAAGCAGAAAAATTCAGATTGAAATTATATTTGGAGTCACACCAAGCAGATGTAACTAGTATTTGAAATTAGTAGTAATGCATTGTATTCTCATTTGTCAATTAGTTCTCTGTAATGTCAGAATTCATAAAATATAAAAGAAAATCTATTGATCAGAATCTCACTTAAATAACAAAACGTTTGTTTTATTTTGTTGTTCAGAGAGAGTCTTTTAATATTGATTGGCTTATTTGTCCAAGTTAACTGAATATCAAATAGTTTAATAATTAAATATTGAAATAGCTGAATATTTAAGCATTAAGCTAATTAAGTATTAATCCCTGTGATAATAAATAACATTAAGTAGCAGAGTTGTGATTATACAGAAATAAGCTCTTTTTTCTCACCTAGAAATTTTTTATTTCATGCTATAGTGAAGATTCTACAAAGTCATTGTATATTTTTAAGAAAAACCAAACATAGACCCACCAATAATTTGGAAACTGTTAATAAGTGTATTTCCTTTTAAAAGCTGCAAAATTACCCTTTTGTAGACCAGAACATGATGTTTGAATTACATCTTTTAAAATAAAAATCTTGTTGGAGCAAATTAGGAAAATAAGAAGGTTTTAAAGAAGGCCAGATGAAGCATATAACATCTTAATGTGACTGAAATTAATATCTCTTTAACATGAGTAATATAGAAGAAACGGTTTTCTTAAATCCCCCATTGATTTGGGGAAGAAATTATACTTGATTGTTGACTATTTCATTTAATTCCTTTACACAGACTTAAGTCAACTATTCCAAAAATCAAGAAAACTTTATCAACATAGTATATTAATTCTAGTTTTCCAAGTGTTTTCACAAAGTGTCTTCCCACAATGCACTGCCCTAAGTATTTAATCTGTGATCAAGGCTGGGTCACCACTAAGACCAAAGTGATAGCCACGGTCTCCATTTCCATGTGCAGTCTCATCAGCCTCAGAACACTTAGTTTTCCACCAGTCTCCAATTACAAAGGGCTGCATTCCCACTTTTATGCCGTACAAGATTAAACACATAAAATAAAAAAGGAAAATAAAGTATACTAAAACCAAATGGCAGATATTTGAATATAATTAATGTTGGACTTCTATTATTTGATTACACTAAAGATAATATGTGTCTTTGTTCCAAGAATAGTATATCTCTTTCCTCCTTCTCTTCTCTTTGCTGCTTGAGTGAATTGTTTATAAACATGTAACATTCTTCTGAAATGAACTGGGGATGGGAGAGAATGAGAAAGAATGAAATAGAGAAAGAGAAGCAGAGAAAAGTGAGACAGAGACAGAGAAACAGAGACAGACAGCGGGAAAAGGAAGAAGGAAAACAGAATTCAGATCATCTGGAATCCAGAAATCTGATTCTGCAGGAAATACGATAGGAGGGCCTATACTACTTTCAAAGGTTAGCTTTAGTTAACCACAGCAACATACAATTCTATAAAACTCTTCTGTCTCTGTTTCTTTCTCTCTTTCTCTCACATAGACGTATGTGCACACATAACCAAACACACATACACTCATACAGGCCTCTGCCCCAAAATGAAATAAAGAGGGGTGTGTATTGCTAATCCTCAAAAACAACCATTTGCACCTGGCGTTGGCAATGGCACCAAAAAGCCAACCATTTTTTCTACATTACAGTTCATTAAAATGCCACTGACAAGTTATGTCTTTACAGGAAACAAAACATATCCTGTTCCTTAAGGAAAATCCAGATAACTAGAACCAATATAAGCCCTTACCCCACTTTGCTAAAAGGGCTCAGGCGAGATGGAGGAACAGCCTGAAACACAGAACCATTATGTGAAAAATAATATTAGTAATTAATCTGATTGAATATTTTTTATTCAATTAATAATTAGTAATTAATCTGGTTGAATTTTTTTTGAAGTCATCAAGATGTTTTTCCAATCTTCATCAGTCCTCCAGATTTTTATTATTTATTGAATGATCACACGATAATCATATCCCCAAGTATATAACCCATGAGTATATTGGTGCAGATCAAAATGAAAAAAATCTGCTAACAACTTCATCAGGAATCCAAAGACTTAGGTAGAATTAGAATTCAAGACATCAAAAACCTCAACAACCTATTTAATCCTTTAACCACTAGGCCACACTCTCTTTCAAAATTGTTAATGGAAACAACATTGCCCTTTTTGTCCAGCTGTAGATGCCCTATTGATCTGTATCACATAGCATTTAACACTGGATGATTTGGCTAGGAAAAGCAATGTTCACTGTTCCATGGCAAATCAGACAACAATGCTAAGATTTGCTATAGAACCAGGAAAATAGCATAGGAGATAGGGAAACAAACAGCCACACAGAACAAACCTCATTTGCACATTTTTCACAGCCATTTTTTACTCCATAAGAAAGCAAAGTAGTAGAGTGCAACTGTATTAAAAGTAAAACTATTTCTGCCTAACGCAGATGTGGATCATGGGAATGGAAACCTAATAAACCAACAGCTGAAGGCCACATTATTGCCCTATCCTCCTCCCCTAGCTCATTTAGAAAATGACATGTTTTTCTTCACAATGTTTTTCCCCTCCTCTCTCTTTAGTGGCAGTAATGCTGAATGCTCTTGACATAATTCTTCGTTCACCCCTGACAGTCATTTTTTTGAATACTATCCCAGCAATAAAACACCTGACCTCGAGTCTTTCAAATGGCCATTGGCTTAGGTTACCCCAATTAGCCAGACTCATTTGGAAGTATCCAGAGGAGTCAGGTGCATCACTCTTCACTAAACTCAGCATTCGGAGCAAATACATCTTTTTTTAGGTCAATTTATTTTTCTAAGGGATTTTTCTATTCCTCTATGATCTAACATAGAAAAATAACAGGTTTAAAAAATAATCTACAAGTATGTAGAATTCTGATACCAATATTTCTGCCTTGGAAGTCATATAGGGCAACATGCCTAGTTCCCTGAAAGTTGCTTTTCAATATTTAAGGATAATTGAGAGAATTAGGTGTACAAGCATCAATGGAGAGCGATTTTATTTACATATAAGGAAGCTACATGTCTGCATAACTTAATAAAAAGACATATGCACTTTGTGCACAGCACACATCTGTGATATCTGTTATGTTTGGGTCAATATATTTTTGGAGTACAGATCTCCCAAATCAATAGCTCTTTATTAGAATCCCCTTAGGTGGAGAAGAAAATGTGTACCTCCAGTGATAAAAGTATGTTTATTACATGTTTGTGTGTGTAATTAAATGTAGGATTTTGCCTCAGGAATAAAGCTTGGTCTAAATATAAATAATAATTAATTGAGGCTTCTCAGAGAATTTTGGCAAAGGAATATGGATATTTTCAACGTAAATGAGATATGATAAATTAAAGGTATATTTAATTTACTAAATTATACTAAAGGCAGGGCCCTTTAATTTTTAAATTACGAAACATTAAAATTTTAAATTATTCTGAACTAAAATGCATGTTTATGTTATGTTTCTGATACAGCAATCTCTTTGCTCCGTTTATTTTGTATTTAGTATTTGTCAATAAGTACAAGACTTCCTAACAAATGTATAATTTTTTTTCACGAATCTTTTAGAATTTGTGTGCGCTACCCAATTTTGTCACTTGGCACATTTTTATTCCTTCTTAAAAAGGGCAAACCATGAGAATCCTGATAGACTATACTTGAAATAAAATAGGAAGTCCACACAGTGAAGGTGAACAAATAATGCAGGCTGAAATGAGTATCTCTTCAAAAGACTACAAGCTTCCGTTTGACATTCAAGCAATTCAGTAAGGAGGGAAAGCGAAATTGAATTTAGCTGATGCAAATGAAATTAAAACTAAATTGGTTGTCACATCAAACTGATGTTAACTATGTAAATGTTTTCTGTTTATGAAACTACAGTTTAGAGTATATAATTCTGCAAAAATAAGAATATTTTTGTGTTCTTTTAAAGCATAAATTAAAAGGGCAGATTATGAAATTGCTTAAAATCCTTGCCACTTACCCACGTAATATCAAAGGACCTATGAATCATGAAAACTGTGGACATAGAGTATTGAAATAAACATACACATATAGATATGCACATCAATACACATGCACACTTTTCTGGCCAAGCAGTATCCCATTACATCATTGCTTCAAATGCATTCATTCTCTTCAATATTGTTGGCTGTTTCAGGTTAACTACCAAAATCATTTGCCTGAGAAGCGAGATTTAATTGTCTTACAACTACCTCTGTGAGGTACAATAGGGATTACAAGTACCCATTGATTAAACTATTGGGTAGAATAAGGGACTCTTATTCTAGCATTTCTCATTCATTTTGTCATTGCATTCTCTTTGAAAGAGACCAAATGGGTCCCAGCAGGTGAAAGCAAAGAAACCTGAAAGGCCCCCTTTGATGAATGACAATACCACAACCACCCTCCCCCCCCCCACCATTTTTGGAGATTATAAAACCTTATTAAATCATGCCCTGTTAGATATTGATTGAGAGGGAGCTAAACTAAAACCAACAATAGCAGCATGGATCAGAGAACACTGCTTTCATCAATGGGCACTAAACACAGCTAAGCTTTCCAATCTTTTTTGGGGGGGCAGGGTGGGGGGACTTTTTTTTACTATTTACTTTTGTTTAAACCATTATCCTAGAAAGTCATACAATTATAGCTACTTTGTCAGTTAAGAATAAATCGTAGTTGTCTAGCACTTCATCTTTTTGAATGTAGCAGTGTATTGCACAAACAATATTATACTTGGTTAAGATTCAGGATTATTATTATGATTATTGGGGGGTGCAATTCTGGGTAATTATCATAATTATTCTTGACTCTGGGACCCCTTTGATGACAACGTTGCTTTAAAGTAAACCACTTGGACATAAAACCCAAGATATTTGAAAAGAGACTGCTGCCAGAATCAGAGTTGAAAACTCACCCATATTTTAAAGCTATCTTGATTATCAGGCTGTTTGCGTTCCTGGGCTGTCTTTTCTGCCATCTGTGAGCGCCACAGCAAACAACCCCTTTATGACAATCACCTCAGTATAACTTGAATATGTCTGCTTTAGAGGAGACTTCTGTAATAAGACTCTGTGCTAATTAACTGTCAGCCTTTTTTAAAAAATAAATAAATAAATCAGCAGACTGCATTTTAGAAATACACTCCACCAAAAAATTCCCAAACAAGATTTAAGTTTGTGTGCCAGACTGTAACTTCTACTCCATGTTTTTTCAGGCCTTCCTCTGAGTACATCTGTTTACTTTAAATACTTCTCATGTGATAAAGGTTTTCATTTTTCTTGCCAGTTGACTACAGGTAGTAACATTTGCTCCTTCTTCTAAACAGCTACTTGATTCAGTAACGTTATCCTCCAAAAATAAAAGAAGACAAAAAAGAAAGGAAAAGGAAGGAAAGGAAAAGAAGGAAGAAAGAAAGAAAAGGAGGGAGGAAAGGATGAAAAAGAGAGAGAAAAGATTCAGGTGTAAAAAAGGCTATTTTTTTTTTTTTTTTGGCCAGAAATGGTAGTCACATGGTAAAAGAAAGAAAAAAGAAAAAGTAAATTAGGGTTGTTGCTATTGAAAATAATAATAGTTAAAAGGGCCAGACACTAAAATTATTAGTTTAATATGAAGGATAAATAATTTCTAGTTCAAGAGAAAGAATTATTTGTAGAAACAGCATTATATCCACTGAAAATGACTTTTTAAACAGTCTCTAGAAACCATAATTGTCTTGGAAGAATATAAGAATCAAGGCTTATACAAAACAGACACAGACACTTATAAAATTCATCTTGGTGAACTCTTTCCTACATACTGGATAAAAACAGTAGTAACCACTTGAAAATAAAGCATTAACAATAATATTCCTCTAAAAATATAAAACATAAGAATGAATGCAAAAGTTTTTATTTTGCTGTTAAAATCTACCTCTGAATAATGATTCTCCAAAATATACACAAGAAATACAATTTTTAAGTTGAATATAATAAACAGAAAATAAGAACAATACTAAATTACTTTGTTTTTTAGGCAAAATTTCATTTCTTCATATTGTATAACTTTTTTACATAATTTTCAAAGATTTAAATTGCATTTATAAATTAGATTTTATTATTAAATTATTTTTTAAAGTACTCAAAATGTTACCTAATTGTTGATCAATATTTCCCATTTGTAGGGTCTCCTAGATTTGTTAGCTTAGACTTTAAATTTAGACATTACATTCTTTCAACATTTGTAAACATTTGGCATTAGATATTATAATTTATACATTTTGTTTTGTATTTTTATTTCAACACCTTCCTAATATCATACTTTGAATGCAGATTTAAATAAAGTATTTAAATATTTAAATCAATATATCTAATTTGAGTAGAACAGTTAACTAACAAAAAATTGCCAAGTTACGTGTTGGATGATCATTTCTTTTTAAAATATGATGTTGTGCATACATTTTTATAAATGCAGCAATTCAGTTGAAAAGTTTTAACATTTGTATATGCTAGCTGATACAGAAAATTAAACAACAAAATCTGTTGCTAATTTTATTTTCATTAGATTTGATTTTTTCAAGTGGGTATCACCTGTTAATTTTGTACTGATTAGTTCAGTTCCTTTACTGATTTGTGTTTCTTAAAAGAAACCTGAGAGTTAGTCACTTACTGTATGAAGAATTTTTAATTCAGTCATCAGTTGGCAATTTTAGACTGCCTTGTATCTTAGGCAAGTAACTAGAATGTGAAATAACTGACTAAGTTGCAATAATAGAATTTTTTAGTGTCTATAAAGTACACTTTGTTTTCCATTTAAAAAAAAATGCTATAATGTTAATTCTTCTTTAGATTGCCCAGAAATAATAAAGCATAGTAGTAACAAAAATATCAAAATTCTGTCCAGTACCCTCACTGAACTAATAATACTTAAGGTAGGCCAAATCTTCACACTGTTATGTAGTTGGAGGTATCTTTCCTGAGTACTTTCTCTTATACCACATTTAAGAATTGCAGACAAATTAGAAATTGTTTTAGCTTTAACACTAAAAATACAATAATAATTCTAATCCCTGTCACTTTCCTTAAAATTGAAATGTAATTCTGTTTTGTTATTTTATTATGTAGCCTTTTGTCATCAAATTATATATAATCTCTGAGTAATTTCCATGATCTCTGACTAGAATTTCGTATGTTTAGATATTCATAAAACAACAATGCACTGTACCCAAATTGGTACTTATTTAGCACTTTTAACAATACTATAACATTATTTGAATCAATTTTTATTAGAAATAGAGTAAAAATGAAAAGTGCCACATATTTTACCCAATTATTTCAAACTGTTGATAATACAGAAAGCAGACTATTTTATAGAATTTTATTCTCTATGCATTTTTTTCTGAAATTACTCATTTATCAAAGTGTTAAAGAAAAATAGAGATTTTTCTTTTATATCTTCCAAAGCCCCTCGAAAGACCAACTTGCAAAATTATAGTGATGTATATAGTGATGTTATTTCCTTCTACCTGAAGAAAACATTACCTCAGTCTCATGCATATGACATCAAAATAAAAATTGAATGTTTGTTTTAAATTGAATAACCATACCAAAAATAGTCTAAATGTTATTGGCATCTAGTCCACAAAATAGTTTCGGTTAGATTAAATATGATTTTTCCCCTAGTGATATATGTTATATTCATGTTATTTTGGTGGTGGGTGGGGGTAGGGAGGAAAAGCTATTTCTCATTTAAGTTGAAGTAACATTGTTAGTAAGATAAATTTTAGTTCAATGAAATAGACATTGGATTTTTGAAACTGAATTGGTAGTAAAATTTTAATCATCTCTTTTCATACACGTCTAATTCATAATGATACCATTTATTTGTGGTAGATTCGGTGGACCACATCTTGACAGAATGTTTCATTTGTCATGCCTGAAGTTGGTTAAGTATCCAATATAGTGCTTTCTACTTAGGGTTCTCTGCTTTCGGAATGCTACTTTACTTGAATTCTATTTTTGAAACATTTAAGAAAATTTAATTTCCCAGGATGGGAGATTTTACAATATTTCTCTCTTGGTACTTTGTAAAATTTTGAGATTGCCTGACTTTCTCCCTGGAGCTTTCATGTGAAAATATTTGGATGTACTCAGCTATAGTTTCTCTAAGATTCAAAGATTCATTGGGGTGAAAATAAGCTATTAGTAGGACTCTTTACAGTTTCATCAGAATATCCAAGGTTGTGTATAGAAGCTGAAGGCTTTCTTTTGACCTGATAAGGCCTTCCAGTTCAATCTCAGACCATATTCACAAAGTACATACATTAGTTTCCTCATTCAGCAGAGAGAAATTGTAAACATCTGTTGAGAATATTCTGAGATGCCAAACCACTTCTTGGAACATTTTAAAAGTAAAGTCAAATCACCTTACATTCAATCTGTATGTTAAAGTCCTAGCTCTGATTGGAGATTTCACTGGAGACTCAGTTAGCAACATTCTTCCTCTGTTTCTCCTTACAAAGTTACTGACCACCAAGCAATGCGACCTGTTAAATGGTGTTTTTTGCAGCAGCTATCCTGAAAGCCTATACACGTGTTTCACTGAAGCCACTGGACTCCTCCCTCTGCAATGCTTAAAACATCTGTCAAACTCTTCTTTTGGAATAGCCTTCAAAGGGCGTTTATTAGCTGCTAGAAAAATATTTTTATTTTATATGTTTCATTTTTAAATCCAGAGCAGAAATATCTATATTCAGCAGACTTAACTCTGTATCAATTTCCCAAAGCCAGATCTTCCTTTATTGGACAAAGATTTTCCATTATAAAAAATGTTCTAAAGAGTGAGCAGTGGCTTCTAAAGGCAATTATCAAAAGAGGACATTTAATGCTGGTTAGAGCAATGGTAGCATCAGAAAACAAGTACTTAGTATTTGGCAAGATGACCCCTTTGAAGCATTTGATTTTGATGACTGTTAGGTTATATTTATTAAAATAATCAGTCACACCACCCTGTAGTCATATCTCAAATATCTTCTTGTCCTTTAACAAGATCACAGGCTCTTGCACCTCTCCATGGAATACAACTTAAAAATGTACACTTCATGGTCACAGTCCCTTTGGATATAGGGTCTGAGTAACAAGGCCTCTTTGTTTATATGCACAATGTGTAAAATGTAAGATAAATCTTAATATACAGACTGATATTTAACATCTTTTTGATAACACTGAATCATCGCACGTGAATTCTATTTTTAATCTAGGCAAGTTCAAGTTACAGGAAAATATTGGGTCTAAAAACACACAAATTTAGAATATAATAATATGAACAATAGTTAATGTATCAATATACATGCACCCAAATTTAAAATTTTGTTTTTAAAGTAATTATGTACACCAGTGCTTAAGTGTTTTCAAAGAGCTGGAAAAAAAACCTTTCCCTTGATCAGGGATTTACATCTAAAAGTAAATTAATAAGATCAGTCACCAGATGATTTTAAGAACAGTTGTTTTACATAAGTATTTTCTTTAAAAATTAAATAACATGTTCAGTTATGGATAATTATATATGTGCCAAATTTTGAGTTTCTGATTTTCTTTTAAAGTTAAATTTCTCTATTGTTAATGATACCATATATTTATGAAATACATTTTTCCCTTTTGAAAATTCTGCTACTGTTTTGTCAGTGCAATTTATCACAGTGAAGTGGCAACCTGATACACTTAGTATGTGGTCATTTCTAGTCATGCTGAGCAATATAGGTAGGTGTACTCTAGAGTCTTTGTGCATAACTCAGTATGTTTTGCCATTATGAACTAATTATTTCAGTAGAAAAGATTAAAATGAATTCACATTTCTGTGTCTTAATTCAGCAATGGTATCTTCTCAGAGTGTTAGTCAGATACAATTTCTTAAGTTTCAGAAATATCTACTCCCTTGAATTTCTGGAGGATACCCAAAGTGAAATCATAAGCATCATGACCATGAGAAACTGTATTAAACATGCCGGAAACTTCATTCCTCTCTGATTGATGAATGTATCTCTTTTTTGTATGGTCAACTGATTTTTTTCTTATTTATAACAGTACATTACTGAGGATTTTTACGATTGGCTACAGGTTCTCAATCACTGGTTTTCTCTATCAGGAAAAATCATTGTCTTTAATTTTTGCTGCTCTGAAATTATTATTTGAGATCATTCCTTCACTGTATAGTTAGTATATAGTATTTTATTTGTACATTATGTCATGGTTTAGAAATTAGTTCTTCCAAGCTTTGCTTAAACCAAAAGATTTTTTAGTGAGTTCCTCCTCCAAATTTGGCTGCAGCCTCTTGGGTCATTTTATTCTCTTTTGCCTTGAATAAGAATCTAATGCTGAATATTTTTAATGGCTTGGAAAAAATACCCCTATAAAACTCCATTTCTGATTACTGCAATTTATAGATTACTGTGACACATTCAGTTTAGAAAAAGAATGCTGGATTGTTTGAGAAAATGTTCAACAGCAAAATAAGTTAGATCTTATCTTTACAAAATAGAGTATATCTTTGCTTTCCTAAAATGCTAAAATAACAGGCACATTTACTCAATGATGAAAAAAATAGAGAATAAACAGTGGGAATATAGAGACATATTTTCCTTAGGATATTGGACTTATCCTGAGAAGAGCATACAGGGCAGTTAACCTGGAGCTGGCAGATGACACCTTACCCACTTTCTCTGGTTTCTTCTGCTAGTTGTATAGAGAACAGTTTCCTATGCTTCTCATAGATCTGGTCTTACAATCCCACCTCCCCACTTTTGGTTTCCTTTACTTTTTCCTTATTAATTTGATTTATTTTGTTCGTTTGCTTTTACCATAGTTTAGCAACTGTTAAGCGTGGCTGTATTAAAATATGGCTTGTTGTATTACACATAGTTTTGGGTTGCTTCTTAGACTCCTAAGTTGGACTATCCTTCTGACACTATAATCCTGAAGTCATTATTGGGTACAATAAGAGATTTTCAGCTCCAGTATCTAACATCTATGATTATCTCTTGGCTTCTTCCACGTGGAGGAGACCTCAGTCTTGTTTTCTTCATAGGCATTATGTTTAACATTTCTGCAGAGCAGAGGTCCTTTCATTTGTTTTTTCTCTTAATTACCCCTTATGACTAGTGAAATTAGTTTTGCATAAAATGCTAGAGAACTTTATTGGAGGCCTTGTCTGCCATTAATATTTCCTCTGAAGTGAAACTTGCCTAGTCTATAAGGGAATCCATTAAGAGATGTCAATTGGAAACAAGACAGTCTTTTTGCAGACTCAGCTGGTGATAAATCTTTCCTTTCTCACCCTCAGGGTGATTCAGAGCGTATTTTTCATACTCCTAGACTCTGAATCCTTCCTCTCTCAGGAGAGAGTCATTTGACTGTGTCCACTCTTCCTGGTCTAGCTGTGAAGGCCAATCTGAACCAGGAGGCAGAGAGAGGACTGGATTTGTGATGTTTTAGCCTACGACCCTTGGAAGTCACTCATACTCACCCCTACCAGTTCTGATCTTCTACTTCAGTTTGGCCAAGCGACTTCTGCCTTATTTCGTCTGTCTGGGCAACCATTTCCATCATTGCCCATAGCATGGGTCTCCCAGAATGAGGCTCTTCCTTGCTCTCATGAGTGCTCCCTGGCACTGAAGTTAGTCTTTGAATAATTGTTGTGATTTACTTATGCAAATGGACTGTATACACTTCCAGGATAAATGCCAAGATACAGAGTTCCCCAACACACTTCTCCTGTCTGTTCTTTAGTACCATGCTCACCTGCTGTGGAATTCCCCATTCAGGGCTCCTGTCATTAATAGAGAACCGTTGTCACTTCAGAGCAAATCTGGGTCAGTGCCACATCCTCAGAGAAGACAGTTTCCAGGTTTGTGTCTGAGTCAGTGTCCACTCATGGCTAACCTGGTCCAGGTAAAGCTCTAGTGCTAAGTTCAGGCCATCCAAGGCTGCCATGTTTGGCTATTGCTATTGTTATCCTGGTGGCGACTGCCTGTACTTACTTCGATGGTAAGCTGGTAGCGGCTTGTGCTTTTATTAGAGCTACACGTAAGAGGTTAGTAAACTTAGAGCTTAGAAAACTGTGATCCCACGTCTGCCTCAACAAAGTAACAGAGTGGTAGTAAGAACCCTAATGTGCAAAAGTCAACTGGCTGTCGTAAAAGAATAATTCCAGTACCATAATAATGTATGTGGATTTGAAATTTATTCTCAATTATCTTGTCCATACTTCTAAACTTGTTGAAGCAGTTCTGAGCATTACAAATACTGGCTTTTTGTCTCTTTATGCCTCCATATCTGAATATATAAAGTGGTTATTAAAAAGTAGTTGCTATTTTTAAAGAAATGAGATACAAAACACATCTTTATATGCCAATCACTGATTATGTTACCAATAATAACTTTAAGCACCTGGACATTTGAGAGCAATTTACATCAAACTAGTGCTTTTCTGGAGAAACATTTACCATCTGCATAATGTAGAATGATATTTCCCATTAATACCTGGTTCATATCTGGGATATGTAGCAAGAATGAAAAAGATGTTTCTTATGAAAGGCCTGTTTCTTGACAGTATATGAATAGTGTAACCATTACTTTGTGTTCTATTGAAATGATCAATAGACAGCCAACTTTTTCTGCTTATAATTGCCAACAACAGAAATGATGGACATTATTATTTCTGTTTGAAAACAAAACCTATTTCTGCAGTTCTATGATTCTGGTTTATTCGTGCTATCTAATCAGTGCTTCCAATTACAACACATAAAAAGGACCATTTTATATCTTCTGGTTTTCAAATAAAGTTTGCATTTCATCCAATCTGGACCTTAGCAATAAAATTACAGATGTCAAATATTTTTTCAGGTAGGATAATTTTTTTTAAGCACAGCAGAGCAATTTTATGTGACACAGGAAATTCTTAGACCAAAAGGCGAGAGCTGAAGCTATTAATGGCTCAAACAATTTGTATTGACTAAATACTAATAAGACCTGATTCTCTATAGCTAGGAATGCCATCTGAACCTAAGTTTGCATCCATCACTCTTTATCCTGGGCTAGTTCAGAGCAAGTTATGTCAATCAGTCCCACATTGGTTTAGTGAATGTTTTCCAAAATGGCAAACTAACAACAATGTTTGCTTTGCAGTCACCAGAGTCTTGCTTATTCCCTTCATCATTACATTTCTACAAATAGTCTTAAACAGAAAACCTCTGGTAAAAAAAAAGAGCTAAGTGTCCACCTGCTTTAGTTCCTAGCTAATTTATTTATGTGGATCTTACGTTTTGGCCAATTAACATGTTTGGTTTATAATGTTTCTTTTTTATTCAAGAGGTTGCTTATACCCATTGTAGATTCTCTGGCCCCCATGCTCCAAATGCCAGCAGCTGGTGGGGGATCATGACAGCAACATACTAGTCCCAACAGCTGTCACGACATGTTCAAGTCCATCTTGTAGTTTCAAGCCAATTCACCCTCTCTGCAGAAGGAAGAGAGAGAGAGACAGAGAGAAGGAAAGAAAATGGAATTCCTTTTCTTTGAATTGTTTATATGCCAAAATAGAAAAGAATAAGGGAGGCTTTATAAAGAAAAGAGCTGTGTATGGTTATGTGAATGATAATCAGTGGCCTTTACACTCACACTTCTAGTTTTTAAATTTAATTTCCATATTTCCATCCATTTTTTTTGAAAATTAGTTTCTTATTAAAGAAATCTTAGAATAATTTACTAGTTTGTTATAAATGATGTGGAGTATAATTTTCAAGTCTGGGCACTTGAATTCATTTTATAAACATTTTGGAAAATATAGTTATCAAATGCAGCTATTTAATCTAGTTGTTTTTGAAGGTTAATTGTGTATAAAAAAAAGTCCTCTACATTTTTTGTATCAGTCATTAACATAGCTGCCATGCTGTGATTTTCTCTTTTATTACTTTAAATAGACATTCCAAAAGAAATGTTATGTGACTCAGTCAGTCCAAAGCATTCTTACTTGTTCCATAATTAAATAACGCCATTCTTAAAGAGAGAAAAATGCTTATTTTAAGAATTTTCTCTTAAGGAAGAAAACCCTTCATTTGAACAAAATGCAATTAGTACAAAAATGGTAGTTTGAGATTTTATTATACGAATGATTGTCTCAATTATCCATTTAATTTTATTAGTGTAAAACTGGCATTTTTCATGGATTTACTTTGAGATCCTGAATAAAACATAACCTGTTTTATTTTCCTCATCTCTAAAGACAATACTTATTGTAGAGACTATTTTGAGGAACAATATGTTAATGGTGTTAAATTATTTTAATTAAAGTAAAGCAGCTCTGCAAAATAAAGATATTCAAATACTAATTTTTCTGTACTCTGAATCACACTTTTGTCTTGCCTTTCAATGATTTGGTCTGTTTTTAATAGAAATTAAGAGATCCTTACTGGCTGCAAAGATCAAATATTATTTAGTATTTTTTGTTAAGACAGGGTCTCACTCTTTTGCCCGGGGTAGAGTTCAGTGGTGTAATCACAGCTCACTGCAGCCTCAAACTCCTGGGCTCAAATGATCCTCCTGTCTCAGCCTCCTGAGTAGCTAGGACCACAGGGGCATGCCACTACACCTAGCAATTTTTTTTTTTCTTTTTTAGAGTTAGGGTTTCACTATATTGCCCAGGCTGGTCTCAGGCTTCAGGGCTTAAGCAATCCTCCTGCCTTAGCCTCCCAAAGTGCTGGGATTAAAAATGTGAGCCACCATGCCTGGCGTTGTTTAGTTTTTTTACTGTAATAGAAATTCCTAGATAGTGTTAAACTTTTAGGTAAGTTACTTTAAATTTTCAATTCAAAAGTTTTTTCATTATATTTATATCAAAGTTTATTTTAACATAAATACTTACAAATGTTCCTAAGCAAGCCACAAAATGCAAGAGAAAATAGAAGGCAGTATTTCTTTTATGGAAAAAGTTGGGCAAATCTAATTCATGTGGCAGTTATATTTTTCCTCAGTTTTTTTGGTCCTATATTCAGACCTGTCCTTTCAACTCACTCTCACCTATTCCTGGCCTGTCTCTGTTAGCAGTTACAGTTGGACAGTTATTTAGAAGTGATTTGGTGCTGATACCTTTACCATTTAGTGGAGGTTTAAAGTGGAGTAGAAAAAGAAAGCTGTGAACATTTCCATAATTAATAATAAAACAGACTCTGCCTCCTTCTGGCCAATACTGATGGTGTCATCTGAATAGCATCAGCAACTCCGTGCTCCCACTCCCCCATCTAGTCTCCCTTTCTTGACTTTTCTGGAAAGTTATAAGAAAAGAATACAAGGGAGGGTATCAAAACAGAAAATAAGTAAAGTAGAGCAGAGATTTAAGGCAAAAGATAAAAGGTAGAGGCTCGGTGTGGTGATTCATGCCTGTAATCCCAGCATTTTGGGAGGCTGAAGGAGGAGGATCACTTGAGCCCAGGAGTTCAAGAACAGCCTGGGCAACATAGTGAGACCCCATCACTACAAAAAAAATTTTAAAAGGCTGGGTGCAGTGGCTCACTCCTGTAATCCCAATACTTTGGGAGGCTGAGGCAGGTAGATCACCTGAGGCCAGTAGTTCAAGACCAGCCTGACCAACATGGAGAAAACCCGTCTCTACTAAAAATACAAAATTAGCTGGGTGTGGTGGTGTATTCCTGTAATCCTGGCTACTTAGGAGGCTAAGGCAGGAGAATCTCTTGAACCCAGGAGGTAGAGGTTGCAGTGAGCTGAGATTGCACCATTGTACTCCAGCCTGGGCAACAAGAGTGAAACTCCATCTCAAAAACAAAACAAAACAAAATTAAAAAATAAGCTGCACATGGTGACACACACCTGTTTTCAGCTACTCAGGGGGCTGAGGCAAGGGGATTAATTGAGCTCGGAGGTTGAGGATGCAGTGAACCATGAGTACATGACTACACTGCAGCATGGGTGACAGAGTGAGACCCTGACTCAAAATAAAATAAAATAAAATAAAATAAAATATCATCTCTCGAGGAGTTTTTACCCGTATAAGATGTGGGGAGCAGAATTAAGATGATTAAGACAACCAAAAGATGAATCAAAAGATGAATTCACCATTGTGGCTACAGAGGTCATAGGGCCTGGGAGTAAGACCTCATGGTTTGTGATCCTGGATTTACTATTCTAGCTCTAGGGCCTAGGGCCAGTTATTTAACCCCATCTGTAAAATGGGAACAATAATTGTTCTACTTCAGAGACCTGTGAAGATTAAATGAGGTAATGCATATAAAGCTCCAGTTAGAGCAGGCTCAGTAAATGCTGTTATTATTATTGTATCTATTCTTCATCAAAAATTGCACTGATCACAATATTGTAGACCTCAAATTATTGATTTTCCCCACCAAAAGCCTAAGTTACCAAAGGAGAATGTAACTCCCAAAGTAAAAGCCAGTTTTTGCCATGTTTCAAGGGTGACTTAATCTCAAGAGAGTGGGATAAACCAACCCAAACATATTTCTAGGGACAAAGCTAAAATAACAGTGGCAGCCATCTGTTGACAAAGATCCTTATCCTAGGATTCAGGGAATCCCCAACACCCAGGTCTTTGCGCTTTAGCTTTTATCCAATTTTCGAGGATGTTCAGAATATTAGTAAAATGTGTGTGCTATCTTTACCTCAAATTAATTCAAAAGGGAAATTAATGATGTAACCATTTCCAATACCAAGGCATGAATAGTAATTGGTACATGCAACAGGTCTACATGCCAGGTTCCCACATTGATTCTGGAAACTCTAGATTTGTGATGCCATGTGAGTGCAGGTGACCCGGTCTGAATAGGGCTGATCTTAGAATATTCATTTTTCCCTCAGATAACCCTTCTCACCCAAAGGATAGATATGGCTGCCTCTGGCTCTAAGTGTTCAAATCCACCCTTGGGTCTTCAATAGTGGATCAGCATCTCCAGGCCTATAAGGGCTTCTGACAAGTTTCCTTGTTGAAGAAGTTTTGGCCACTCTTTGTGAGTACTTACCTAAGATAGGTCTGGGGGCCTCAGGGTTCCAGATCAAGCAAAGTCAAGGTGTTCAAACTATGAAAACCTCATGGACAATGAGACTTGCTAGTCTCACTACAGGTACAAGAAAGTATGAGGCAGATAACCCAAATGCATGATTTGACCCTCTTAAGGAACAGCTAATATAATTTAGTCTAGAGTTATTATTTGGGCTTTGGAAAAGGTTTGCTCATTCACCACCAGCTTTTGATCCTACAATAGCTGTCATATGCTTTATACCAATATTAAAGCCAGTCATGTCTAAATTTAGATATTTTAGAATTATTTGCACTTAGTACTTCAAAAATTTTATTTTGTAAGTTATTTGATGTCTAAAAATCCCTAGAATCTTTGTTGTAATCTCTTCAAAGCCATTTTTTCCTCCTAAAATAAGGATGTTCTCTTTTTCTTTCATTTTTTCTTTTTAGAAAAATCTGTCTGGGTGTGGTGACTCATGCCTATAATCCCAGCACTTTGGGAGGTTGAGACAGGAGGATTGCTTGAGGCCAGGAATTCGAGACCAGCCTGGGCAACATAGCAAGGCCACCATCTCTTACAAAATACAAAAAAGCAAAATCGGGAAAAGAAATTAAACTCCCACATGGCTTAAACCAAATCAAAGTGCTAGAACACCAAGATGTTTAAATAGGTTCTGAATTTGAGAAAGCTCACTTTTAATGTTATTGATCACCTCCATGTAAAATGCAGTGGTGAACTCAGAGCTTAAAGCAGTTAAAACATTTTGTTAAATAAGATTTTGTTATAACACAGTTTTTTTCTGGTGGTAAAGCTATAAAGGTATTAACTAAAAAGAATTTCCATGCTTTAATAGTCTATATAAGCTATTACTATTACATATTTGTGTGGATATTTCCTATAATAATATATATAATAAAAGCATTACCTTGAGTGTGTATATTCTTAAAATACAGGAGAATGGTGTTAAAAGATGAAATAAATATGTAATATCTGGGACACAACAAAGCACATGACATGTGAAAACTATTTTCTGAGCTCTCATTTCTCTATTAAAAATATAGAGTGAGAGCTAGCATTAAACTACATTAATCTCAGTTTCATTCACCACCTCCAAGACCTTATCCCTATTTTTCAAATTGTCTTCACTGACCTGAACTCAGATATACTTACTGAAACTGGGGCAATTTTATTATCCAGTGAGTGGTTTGTGAAATCTGCAATTTATTATAATCAGGTGAATCATGAAATTTGGATTCTTTAAAATACAAAAAGTTACAGTTAATTCCCTTCTTCATTTTTGTTATTAATAATGTTTGACACAATAAGAACTATACTACACTTTCATGTTATTTTCTCTTGCAAGTCTTCAGCTCCTACTGTTTCATCTGTTCTGTCAGCTAATTAAACACATAAACCTGTGAGGAAGCTACTGTTAAATCCACTCTGCTTACAATGATGATTTCTCAATAGGCCTGATGTCCAATGTGTTTGAGGTGCACAGAATAACCTCCTCAGGAAGAAAAATGCGTCTGCTCACAAGCTGCCAACCAATATTTGTGACTGCTTCAAATTGAATACTGGTATTTAATCATTTACCACAAACATCTTTGGAAAAAGGCTTGGACTTTATAGATAGATTAAATAATCCATTACATTACTATCTCTAGAAAATATACATAATTTTTTAAAAGTGAGAATTGGCTTATTAGGTAAAATTGAAGTAGGCTCTAGATACACACACACACACTTACAGGTGTATGTGTATATGCACATACACATGCATATATGTATAAATTCAAATCATCTCTTTAACATAAAAATACTTGTTTTTCGTATCTTTCCAAAAAATGGATGTGGTCAGTTACATGTCTAACATCATTAACAATGTCTTTTGTTGCTGTGCTATTTAAAGGAATCCCTCTGTTTTCAGGTATAATAGCTAAAGTATAATTAGTATGTAAAGAAATATTTATGGCCGGGCGCAGTGGCTCACGCCAGTAATCCAGCAATTTGGGAGGCCGAGGCAGGCGAATCACCTGAGGTCAGGAATTTGAGATCATCCTGGCCAACATGGAGAAACCCCGTCTCTACGAAAACTAGAAAATTAGCCAGGCATGGTGACACATGCCTGTAATCCCAGCTACTCGAGAGGCTGAGGCAGGAGAATTGCTTGAACCCAAGAGGTGGAGGTTGTGGTGAGCTGAGATCACACCATTGCACTCCAGCGTGGGCAACGAGAGTGAAACTCTGTCTCAAAAAAAAGAAAGAAAGAAAGATTTACTCTCTGCTATAAATACAATTAATTAGACTTAGTACACAGAAATGTTTTTTGCATGCTATAAATCATTTTTGATTTCAATAAATGGTACCATACAAACCTTAGAAAACTAAACGGTATTTGACTTATCACTGCAAAATAATTGAATAAAGAGAAGAGCTAGGTAAGTGGTGCGGAAAAAATATCTAACATCACTCTTATCAAAATGAAAGTTGTTTTGAAATAAAACACAATTTCAGCTTTTGTAGCTAGTGCAATCATTTTCTTACCTTTATTTCGGTAAAACACTTTCCTCCCACAATCTACAACATACACAATCTACAAAGTGCCCTTGTGATGCCTCAATTCCATCAGATAATTTTTTAATTGTATAGCTTGATTTTTGAACATAGAACAATTGATTCTACATGTCATTAACAAAACTAAACGTACATTTGCATGTATTGTTACACAATGTCACAAATTTGGGAGGTGCCTGGTGGGTTAATTACTAGTAGGTAAAATTAGTCTTCTTGGTACTAATAAATCTATCCTTGAAAATTGTAAGCATACAACATTCTGTTTTGGATCTTTGAACATCAGACCTATGAGTTTTTTCCCTAATAACTCCTTTTACTAAATAATATGAATATGCTGAATATGCTTAAATGCAGATTGTAAAGCTTTTAGATCTGAGGCAAAGAGTGAATCTTTGTTTGTGTGAGATATAGCTAAGGTATTGCTAAGGAATTTTAAGCTTTGAGTTTCTTTTTCAATTTGTTGGACATTTGGGAAATGTACTATTCTTTTTCTATTGAAATTCTCACCATATCTTATGCAAAGTAGTGAACTACACCTTCTAAGATCTTAATAGATTCTTGAGGGTTGGTTATTAATGAATAAAGTCACCCCCCAGACATACATATAATGGGAATCATAAAGAAATGAGGGGGAATCTCATTGTTTGTACTATATTTTACAGTAGATACTTCCAGTGTAAGACAGTTTTATCTTCAGGCTTGATCTGATTTTTAGGTGATCATGGGATTTTCCCACTTCTATTACTGACCTATATTACCTGGTACATTATGAGAATAAAGTGTAGCTTTACTAGAGTCTGTTAATAGATACCTAATGCTCCCACATGAGCTTTTAGAGACTTGCACCTTAGGTTCACCTGAGGCGTTTTTGCAGAATTATAACTTAATATAGCTAGCAAAAACCAGGATTCCCAGGTAAGTGTTAGAAACACTAGATCTTTTCTAATACTGATATTACCATATCTGCTGTTATTCAAGTCTTGGTTTCACCCAAGGAAATAAAAGGAAATAAAATGAGTTAAAAGTTCATAGGTGCCTAGAGAAAAGATTCATTTGGGTTCTCACAATCTTATGAAGAAATCTTCTAAGCAGAACACCCCCTGTGACTCACTTTCTTGAAGAAAATACTCTGTATGACTCCTGTAGTTAAACTCAACTCACTTCCAAGTTATTCTCACGTGCCTATTTTCTACTGTGCTTCTAATCTCCACTTACTTACATTTACATCTGTTAGTAGAAAACTTCTAATTTTCTAAATTCTCAGTAATTTAACAGTCAATAGACACTACTCTGGGTTAAGGTAATAGGAAATTCTAGAGATTAGGTATAGATTACTAGTTGTCTAAAGGCAAACAACAAATTATCTTTTGTGTACATGTATAACTTGCCTCAAAAAAATCTATTTTGGGTAATATGTATAATATTTAAGCACTTATATGTAACCATTAAATTACATGCTTTGAATGTATTATATCATTGATTCTTATAACAACCTAGGGAAGCATAGAATAACCGCTTTCTCCATTTTGCGGAGGAGGAAACTGATCACTAAATTTGGCTTGTAAATTAACTCTGGTAGAAACATCTGGAGGCAATTGATGAAATCAGAATTTCTTTTCTCTCTCTCTTTTATTTATTTATTTATTTATTTATTTATTTATTTATCTGTGATGGAGTCTCGCTCTGACACCCAGGCTGGAGTGCAGTGGCATGATCTCAGCTCACTGCAACCTCCTCCCCCTACTGGGTTCAAGCGATTCTCCTGCCTCAGCCCCCTGAGTAGCTGAGATTACAGGCATGCTCCATGACACCCAGCTAATTTTTGTATCTTTAGTAGAGATGAGATTTTGCCATGTTGGCCAGGCTGGTCTCAAACACCTGACCTCAGGTGATCCGCCTGCCTCAGCCTCCCAGAGTGCTGGATGACAGGTGTGAGCCACTGCACCTGGCAAATCAGAATTTCTTAATGTGTGAACAGGTTACCCAGGTGATTTTGACACACACTAACCTAAGAAAAACTGACATAATGGATTTTAAATATAATTTCTTAGTATGTATTTGTACATATCTTTATAGTAATCCAAATACATGATTATAGTGACCTGTATTATCACCAGTGAAAAGTTGGGTAAATAGCATTTATCTTGTTGTCTCTTAAAGCCAATGCCACATTGCAAATGATTTGATATTTTCCTGGAGAAAGTCAATGATACCAAAGCCAGTCTTTGATTTATAAACATTCTACGAAGCTAAGAGGCACAGATATATTTCCATGCATGCCTCACTAAAGTGGAAAGCTTGTAATTTGTTGTGGCAAAATCACACGTTTTTAAAACTAATACATTTTGTTTCATCTCATTTCTGTGGAATCACCTATGTTTCAGATACTGGACTAGAGCCCAAGAATAAAATGTTGATAAGAACAATCCCTGGGAGAAGCAGACTGAGCCCAGAGGACTCCCTGAGTTAAAAATGTGTTGCTGAGAATCTAGGAAGATCAAGGAGGCTAGAATGTTAGAGCAGAATAAAAGAGAGGAGAAAGTTTCACAGAGTAACTACCCCAGAGATCTGCAGATGGGCTTCCTGGAGTGTCCACCAGAGTAATGATCACTACATGCATGGAAATAAACTACCCAAGGCCATGGAAAGAACCAACTGAAAGAACTAACGGCGGCAGTATCCAGCACTTGAACAGGAGCAAAAATAGTCCCTACTCCTGACAGACTGGAAAACTTTACAATTTCTGAGGCATTAAGTAGAGAGTCTTGCCTCAGTGCCAGAAAATAAAGCACACTAAACTAATTGGGGGCTTTGGTCTTACCTAATAAAGCTTAAAATTAATAGCCAAAAGCAGCAAACTAGTTTCAAATAACTTAAATGCATTCAATAGCAAAGCCCAAGAAAATTTACAGGAATAAAAATGATGCAGCCGGGCATGATGGCTCATGCCTGTAATCCCAGTACTTTGGGAGGCTGAGGCTGGAAGATCACTTGAGCCCAGGAGTTCAAGACCAGCCTGGGCAACACAGTGAGGCCCTGTCTCAAAAAATTATAATAATAATAATAAACCAACACTTAACAAGATATAATTTACAATGTCTGGATCTGATTTTAAAAATTTCCAGATATGCAAAGAGTAGGGAGATATGATCCATAATAAGGAGAAAACGAATCAGTCAAAACTGACCAAGAACTAACACAGATATTACAATTACCACACAAGGGTATTAAGCAGTTATTATAACTGTATTACATGTGAACAACACCTAGAGGAAAAATTGAATAAATACATTACAGACAGGGATGACAGAAAAAAGCCCCAACCAAATTGAACTTGTAGAGGTAAAAACTATAATGTGTACAGTAAAACATATATTGGATGGAATAACAGCAGACCATATATTTCAGTAAGAAGAATCAGTGAGCTTGAGGACACAGCAATTGAAACTATTTAAAGTGAAATAGAAAGAGAAAAAAAGACCCTAAAAAAATTTAATTTACCATCAGTGACCTGCAGAAGAAAAGCAGCCTAATAACATATAACTGGGGTACTCAAATGAAGGGAGGAAAATGAAAGGTAATATTAAAAGATATAATAGCCAAAAATGTTCCAAATTTAATGAAAACTATAAACTCACAAACTAAAGAATCTCAGTGAATCTCAAGCACAAGAAACATGAAGAAAACTACACCAAGGTACATTATAATCAAACTGCTGAAAATCAGTGATGAAGAGCCAGAGACAAAGCATATATCACACACAGAAGAATAACCACAGAAATGACAGATTTCTTGTCAGAAATAATGCAAGCAAGAAGAGAGTGGAGCAATATCCTTAAGGTACTGAGAGATATTTTAAAAATTTAATCTAGTATTCTACACCCAGTGAAACTATCTTTCAGAAAAGAAAGTGAAGAAAGACTGTTTTTAGACTGTTTTCAAGCTGAAAAATTTTGTGATTAGCAAACATGCACTATAAGAAATGTTAAAGATAATCTTTCAGATAGAGGAAAAGGGTTTCAAGATATAAAATGCAAAAACAACAACAACAAAGCAATCAAAGAAACGACGCTCTTATTTATGAAAAGATGAATAAAAATGATGTCTCTACCCTGACTGTCAGGATAAAAAGAAAAAAAAAGGACGCGAATTTCCAAGATTGTGCATTATAGAGGTGATATCATTACAGATTCTACAGATATTAAGAAATATGAAGAAAATATTAAAAACAACTTAAATAGATATATTCCTTGAAAGTCACAAACTACCAAAGATCACTAAAGGAATAGGTAAACTAAATAATACAATCTCTATTAAAGATATTTAATTTATAGTTAAAAACACTAGAACCAAAAAAATTACAGGCTTAAATAGCTACACTGGTGGGTTCTACCAAATATCTAATAAATTAATATTATCAATTGTATGCATATGCTTCCAAAAAATTGAAGAGATACTTTCCATGAGGCCAGCATTACCCTGATACCAAAACCACAACAAGACAAATCAAGAAAACTGCAGACTAATAGTCCATATTAGATGAAATCACATAGATGAAAAAAGTTTTGACAAAATTTCCAATTACTTAGATGAAAAAATTCCTGACAAAATTCTAATAAACAGAGTCCAACCGTATATAAAAAGAATAACATTATTATCAAGTGGAGTACATCTCTGGAATGTAAGGTTGGTTTAATATCTTAAAAGTAATCAATATAATTTACCACATTAACAAACAAAAAAGAAAAACTATATAATCTTCTTCTCAATAGTTGCATAAAAAGCTTAAAAGTATTTCACAAAATTTAACATCCTTTCCTTATGAAAACTGTTAGCAAACTAGGAATAGAAGGGAACTTCCTTAGCTGTTAACAAGCATCTACAAACAAACCTACAATGACATCAAATTTGACGGTTAAAAAAAGTATACTCTCCACCTTAAGATTAGAATGTCTGCTCTTTCCACTTGTATTCAAAATTTCATTGGAGATATTAGCAAGTGAAATAAGGTAAGAAAAGGGGAATAAAAGGCACCCAGATAAAAAAGAAGTGAAACTGCCTTTATTCACAGACAATATGATTGTGGGTGTAGATATGTGATAGGAACTACAGAAAAGCAATTAAAATCAACAAAATAATAAATTTAACATAGTTTGTAGGATTCAAGATCAACAGAAAAATATCTATCATATATCTGTACAATCACAGAGTAATTATAAATTATAATTTAAAACATAATTATTTACAATAACATTTAAAATCATTATATACTTAGGAATAAGCTGACAGGGTGCACAATAACTGCACACTGAAAACTACAACACATTGCTGAGAAAATTAAACAAGACAAATAAATGGAGAGTTCATGCATCAAAAGACATAATATTGTTAAATGTCAGTTCTTTCCAAATTGATCTACAGACTCAATCAAATCCAAACAAGATCTCAGCATTTTTTTTTTTTTTGGTGGATATTTACAAGCTGATTCAAACATTTTTCTGGATATTCAAAAAATCTTGAATAGTTAAAACAACTTGAAATTGAAGAAAAATTAAAGGCTTAACACAACCTAATTTTGAAATTTATATAAACTAGTGTAATATATAGAAAAATACATAAATGAAACAGAATTGAGAATCCAGAAATAAACCCATGCAATTACAGAAAACTAGTTTTGAATAAATATGCAAAGATAGTTAAATTTTTAAAAGGATTGTCTCCTCAAAAAATGATGCTGAAGTAATTAAATATCTATATGCCAAAAACAGAAGAGAAAAAAATAATTTTTATTTACACATCATTACAAAATAATTCAAAATGAATCACAGACCTAAATGTGAAACTTAATAAAACTTTCAGAAGAATAAGGGTGGAAGATTTCTTAGGTATGACAATAAAAATATAACTGAGAAAAAAATAAATGGATAAATTGGACTTCATTTAAATGTATACTTCTGCTATCTAAAAGACACTTAAAAGATAAGCCACAACCTGGAAGAAAATATTTGCAAACCGATTATCTGCTAAAAGACTTGTTTCCCGAATGTGTGAAGAACTCTCAAAAGTCTATAATAAGAAAACAAAACAATTTTTTTCCATGGGCAAAACCAAGTAATATTTGTGAACGTCAAAATTAAGCATATGAAGAAAAGCACAACTTTATTAAGATACTCATTAAGGAAATGCAAATTAAAATCATAATGAGATACCACTACACACTTACTATAATAGCTAAAATTAAGGTTGACTATAATAAGTGTTGGCTAGCATGTGAAAGAACTGGAACTCTCATATATTGCTTGTGGGAATGTTAAGTAGTACAACCGCTTTTGAAAATAGTTCGGCAGTTTTTGAAAAGTTAATTTACACCTATGATAGGAAGCCGCTGTTTCACTCCTAGGTCTTTACCCAAAAGAAATAAATGCATACATTATTCTATATAAAGACTTATACATGAATGCTCATAGTAGCTTTATTTATTATTTATTTGTAATTTTCCTTTGATTTGATATGTGATTTAATTTTATTATTGGAAAATTTTTTTATTTTTTAATTTCCATAGATTACTGGGGAACAGGTGGTGTTTGACTGCAGGAATAAGTTCTTTAGTAGTGATTTATGAGATTTTGGTGCCCCCATCACCTGAGCAGTATACACTGCACACAATTTATAGTCTTTTATTTAAATAATTTTTTCATTGATGCGTAATAGATACACATAGTTTTTGAGTACGTGTGATAATTTAACACATTCATATGATTTGTAAAGATCAAATCAACATAATTGGGATATCCATCATTTTAAATATTTGTCTTTTCTTTATGCTAGAAACATTTGAGTTATTATCTCGCTATTTTGAAATGTGTAATAGATTACTGTAAACTATAGACACATATCTATCTGACATTAGGTCTTATTTCTTTTATCTAACCATATATTTGTATCCATTAACCAACTTCTCTTTCTGCCATTTTCCTTCTGCCCTTCCCAGCCTCTGGTAACCACCAGTCTACTCTTTACTTTCATGAGATCCACTTTTTTTTTTCAGCTCCCTCGTATGAGTGAGACCATGCAATATTTGTCTTTCTGTGTTTGGCTTATTTCACGTAACATAAAAGCAAATTTTATAATAGGCAAAACCTGGAAACAACCTAAATGTCTATGAACAGGTGAATGAACATATCCAAATAATGTTATTACTCAGAAATAACAAAAGAATGAACTATTGTTAAATGTGAAAACATGGGAGAATCTCAAAATAATTATGCTGAGTGAAAGGGGACAGACCTCCTCAAAAGCATACATTGAATGATTTCTCCTATATAAAAATTTTTAAAATGCAAAGTGATCTATAGTGACAGAAATTAGAATGGCTTTACTGGGGATGGGCTTTGGGAGAGGCTGGCAGGGATGGACTAGTGCATAACAAAGAGGTTTCAGGAAACTTGGAGGTACTAGATATGTTCATTACCTTGTTGGGGTGACTTAATGGGTATACATATATATCAAAACTTGTCAAATTCTACAGTTAAAATATATGCCATTAACGTATGTCAATTATGTCTCTTGGGGGGCTTTTAAAAAAGAAAAAAAAAACAGAAAGAAAAATTCCTGGCCTCCAACTGCTCACAACTAAATGTGGTAAATGGACTCCATAGACAATCTCAGTAACAGGTGGTAAAGTGGTACCCTCAGCACTCTGCACAGTTGCTATGAAGCGCAGGGGAGAGTGTAGCTTGAAACATCCAAGAAGGGGTTCTGTAGGAAACTCATGAATTGCATGAGTGTAGTCACATCTTCTCACATCCTACCCTCTTCTTCCATTACACCTTCACACCATACCTCTCCTGAGTTCCAATCCCCTTCCAATATACTTTCCCCTGTAGGATCAGTCTCTTATATAGACAGGTTTCAAAAAGTCAAGTGCAAGTTAATGTACACCAATAGGACTGGTTTAAAATAAAGCACAGCTCACCTTAATTCAATGTCTAACAGAGAAACAAACAAATACCTTTAGACTGCATTTATTATTTTTTCATAATAAGGATCATGTGAATAAGCCCATACATTGGCTTATGGACTAGGTATCCTCTACAGAAGCTTATTTGCAACAGGAATGCTGGCTTATTGTAGCAGATTTATATTACCATTGCTCTAAAAAATAATGGTATGTCTACAACCTGTTGGTTTAGACCATTGGAAAAAACTGTCACGTGCAATGACAGAGAAGGGAACATACCTCGATAGGTAGTATATCCCAAGGGGTAGAAAAACACCTGGCAGGCCAGGCTCAGTGGCTCACACCTGTAATCCCATCACTTTGAGAGGCCGAGGCAAGTGAATCGCTTGAGGCCAGGAGTTTGGAAAAAACCTGGCCTACAACATCAAAAGGTGAAATGTTCTTATTGATTTTGCCAATATCTTGTCTACATCTGAGTTTCTTCTTCAGGAATTATTTAAGAGTTGGATCCTGGAGAGAGAACTCCATGATAGCCACATTCAATTTTATTGAAAAATCAACTTTCCAAATATCTTTGCACAGAAAGTTCCTACTCTGTATAGATTTCAAGCCTGTAAAAGGCTAGAGAACTATAACAGAGACATACATAGTTATAACTGTATCCCTTTCCTACCAAAATATTGATAAGGGAGATAATTATTATTTTACTTTTAAAATATAAAAGCAATATATGTTTAGTATAAAGTAATGGGGTGTATGTAGAAATGGACTACAGAAAATAAACATCGACAACAGTCTTGTAGTCAAGAAATGGCCTCAGTTAACCCTTCCATCTGTGCCATATTGGTCACTTTTGTTGCATATCTTAGGTTATTTTTACAAAGTCAGAATCATGTATGTGTGTATACACACATTTTTAGAAATATATATGTTAAATATATATTGAAATATATATTTTTGAAAGCTATATAGGATTCCATCATATAGATATACCACAGTTTGTTAGTATTTTATTCTTGTTTATATTATTTCCAATTTTTAATGACTAAAAATAATGCTAAATTGAATATATTTGCATATAAGTCTTAGCATGTTCCTCTATTTTCTTAGGATAAACTCTGAGGAAGAAAATTCTTGGACTGTAGGTCAGATATATGTTTAAGCTTTTGGTATATAAGGGAATTTCCTCTGAGATAGGGCACGCCATTTTAAAATCCCTGAAGTGTATGATAGAGCTTCTTGGGAAGACCCTCAGCCATCTTGACATTATTCTTTAGTCTTTCAAATATTTGCCAATTTTCTAATTTTCATTTTAGTTGGTTTTTATTTGATAACTTTTGGAACTCATCTTCTGGTTTATATAATTGACCCTGTGTATTACATATTCATGCTGCTTGCTCATTTTCTTCTATTAAAATATTTCTTTTATTTATATATTTAGTTTCTTACTGATTTTTGTAGCTCTTTACCTCAGACATACCTATCACAAATGTTTTGTCCAATTTTTCCTTTGCATCTTAATTTACTTTTAAACGTTGAGTCTATTATAAATACAACAAAATTCATTCTTTTTAAAGTGAATACGTCATTGAATTTTAAATTATGTGACTGCTACCAGAATTAAAACAGACAACATTTCTGTCACCCATAAAAGTTATCTCTTGTTTCTTTTAACTCATTGCCTTTGGCAAATACCTAGGAGTAGGATTACTGGATTGCAGAGTAAGTGGATGTTTAATTTTATAACAAAATGAAGAACTGATTTTCAAAGTTTCTATAGCATTCTGCATTCACCAGCAAGGTATGAGAATTGCAGTTGCTCTGTATCTCCACCAACATTTTATATTATCAGTGTGTTTAATTTTAGCTATTCTAGTGGGTGTATAGAGCATCTTGTGGCTTTAATTTATATTTCTTTGATGTCTAATTGCATTGAGGTTTTTTTTCTTGCTATTAGTGGCCATCCACATGTATGTAGTGTTATTGAGGAACATGTTCAAATCATTTGTCCCTTTTTTCTTGGGGTGTCTTATTGTTGAGTTGTAAGAGTTCTATATATTCTGTATACAAATCAGATATGTGTCTTACAAATATTTTCTTTTCTTTTGGTCTGTGGATAGTCTTTTCATTTTTTTTTAAAGTTTCAGTTATGCAACTACTGCCAAAATTAAAATATACAATACTTATGCCCCCCATAGAAGTTCTTGCTTGACCCTTTTCTAAATCAAAAGACAGGTAGTTTTTGAATATCAAAAATTTTAATTATAATAAGGCACAAATTAAAAATTGTATTTCTGTTATGGTTCATGCTTTGTGTGTTATATATAAGAACATTACCTAGCCTAATCACAAAGATATTTTCTTATGTTTTCTTCTAAAGATTTATGCCTTTAGGTTTTTATTATTTAATCCATTTCAAGTTAATTTTTGTATCAGGTGCAAAATAATGTTGGAGGTAATTTTCAATGAATGTCTAGTTGTTTCAGGACCTCGTTGAGTATATTTTCCATGTTGAAATACTTGAGCACCAAAGAGAAGAGCTAAGATCGTCAACTATATGCAGCCATGGAGACTCTCCCACCAAGAGACTAGACCATCAAGAAGACTGGCACACTCCGAGCATCTTGGGAAGGAAGGCATTGAGAGTGAACAGAGGGACAACAGAGACCCTGGGCTGAAGCGGGAGGAGGCTGGGAACCCTGCACAGGTTTGTCAAGCACTAGGACTCATTCCTGGCCCTGAGCAGTGCCTAGGGAAGGACTGAGTTAAATAAGCATGGAGTAGGCCACTCTCACCATGGACCTCTAGAATCCTAGCTGCAGGAGACCCTATGACCTCCATAGACATTTGAGCTAGCAGGAAGAGCTGCTTGGAGACTTGTTAGGGACAGGATTCCAACCTCTGTGGAGCACAGAGGGCTTGGCAAGGGAAGAGGTGCAGAGGAGCACAGCCAGGGATGCCTGTCATCCAAGGTTCGTTGCACTCCTCTAGGTCACTTGGGTCTTTGTTGATTGGCAGACCTGGACAGACCGTGGGATGGAGCTAGTCTGATCTGAGCACATTCCTGTGTGTCAGTCTCTTCCAGGTTCCCTGCCTGGCTGCACCTGCTTGCAGAGCAGCCTCAGATACCCAATTAGGGTACTTCTCAGTGGCCACTGCCATAGCTTCTTCACTGGCAGACCCCACCTAACCATCTGAGAACTTCTGCAGATAGCCCCCTACACGCATGCACCCACCTGTAGCCTTCCTCCATTGCTTTGCCAGTGCACATTTGTGCACAGCCTTCCCCCAGTGCTTTGCCAGAACATATGTGGAGCCTGCCACACCACCACCCGGCTACTGCTGGTGCACATGGACCTGGCCATGTTGGTGTTTAGCTACCACTGACATGTGTGTGCAAGTGCGGACCCTGCTGCTACCACCCCAATGAAGTGCTTCTGCTGGCACCCCCACCCCCATCAAAGCTTTGTTGCCAGCAGAAGTGTGAACACCTCGACATCTCCAGCACAGGTACTCAACTTATAGGGGCAAGAGAACAAAGCCACAGATCTTGTCCCAGGCCCCCAAGGTTAGGGCACACAGCTTAGGAGTGCTGAGCTGAGCGTTGGCCCTCTGAAGAAGTCCAGAAATGAAGCCAATTGACTGAACCCAATTCATGGCACAGACAAACCCTCAAGGACATCAAAGACTATAAAAGCAAAAAGCCCCATTCAAAGGGCAGCAACTTCAAAGATTAAGGGAATATTAGTCCACACAGACAAAAAAAACCAGTGCAAGAAACCTGGCAACTAGAGCGCCTTCTTACCTTCAACAAACCACACTAGCTCTGCAACAATGGTTCTTTTCTTGACTGAAATGGCTGAAATGACAGATACAGAATTCAGAATCTGGATGGCAGGTAAGATTATTGAGATTCATAAGAAAATGGAAATGGAAGCCCAATTCAAGGAATATAAGAAATCCAGTAAAATGATACATGAGCTGAAAGACAAAATAGCCATTTGAAGAAAGAACAAAACTGATCCGATAAAGCTGAAAAACCCGCTATAAGAATTTCATAATACCATGGGAAGTATTAATAGCAGAATAGAACATGCTCAGGAAATAATCTCAGATCTCAAAGACTAGTCCTTTGAATCAGCTCAGTCAGACAAAAATAAAGAAAAAAAGAGTAAAAAAGAAGGAACAAAACCTCTAAGAAATATGGGATTATAGAAAGAGGCAAAACCTATGACTCACTGATGTCCGTGAAAGAGAGAGCAAGCCACTTGGAAAACATATTTGAGAATATTATCTACAAAATTTTCCTCAACCTCACTAGAAAGATTGACATTCAGATTCAGGAAATTCAGAGAACCCCTGTGAGATACTATGCAAGACAATTGTCCCCAAGACACGTAGTCATCAGATTCTTCAAGGTCAATGTGAAAGAAAAATTTTTAAAGGCAGCTACAGAGAAGGGGCAGGTCACATCCAAAGGAACCCTATCAGGCGAATAGTGGACCTTTCAGCAGTCACCCTCCAAACCCGAAGAATGTGAAAAAAATCTTAAAAAAAGAAAAACACACCAAAATTAATCATACCTCCCAAGGATTAAAACCACACATATCATACATTTGGGCCTTGCTTCTTTATCCAAATTTTAAATGAGGCATTTAGCCTGGTTAATTCGATGTGTGGATTTGATCCAGTGAAGTGTGGCCAGCCGATTGTTATGTAAACTTGTTTGTGTAGTTGGCCTATGTCCAAAATGACATTTCCTAGGTTTTCTTCTAGGGTTTTTACAGTTTTAGGTTTTACATTTAAGTCTTTAATCCATTGTGAGTTGATTTTTGTATGCGTTGAAAGTAAGGAGTGTAGTTTCAGTCTTCTGCATATGGCTAGCCAGTCATCCTATTAATTTATTGAATAGGGAGTCCTTTTCCCACGGCTTTTTATTGTTGTCTTTGTTGAAGATCAGGTGGTTGCAGGTGTGAGGCTTTATTTATGGGTTTTATAATCCGTTCAATTGGTCTATGTGTCTATTTTTGTACCAGAGCCATGGTGTTTTGGTTACTGCAGCCTTGTGGTATAGTTTGAATTCAGGTAGTATGATACCTCTGGCTTTATTCTTTTTGCTTAGGATTGCTTTGGCTATTCAGGCTCTTTTGTGGTTCCATATGAATATTAGGATTGTTTTATCTAATTCTGTGAAGAATGGCACTGGAAGTATGGCAGGAATAGCATTGAATCTGTACATTGTTGAAGTATGGCTATTTTAGCAATATTGGTTCTTCCTACTTATGAGCATGGAATGTTTTCTCATTTGTTTATGTCGTCTCTGATTTCTTTCAGCAGTGTTTGTAATTCTCATTGAAGAGATCTTTCACCTCCCTGGTTAGCTGTATTCCTAGATATTTTATTCTTTTTGTGGCTATTGTGAACGGGATTGCACTCTTGATTTGGCTCTCAGCTTTGATGTTACTGATGCGTTGAAATGCTACTGATTTCTGTATGTTGATTTTGTACCCTGAAACTTTGCTGAAGTTGTTTATCAGATCTAAGAGCCTTTGGGCAGAGGCTATGGGGTTTTCTAGGTATAGAATCATATTGTCTGCAGAGAGAGAGTTTGACTTCTTCTCTTCTCAGTTGAATGCCTTTTATTTCTTTCTCTTGCCTGATTGCTCTGGCTAGGACCTCCAGTAATATGCTGAAGAGGAGTGCAGAGTCTGAGCATCCTTGTCTTATTCTCTTCCTCAAGAGGAATTCTTCCAGCTTTTGCCTGTTCAGTATGGTGTTGGCTGTAGGTCTGTCATAGATGGCTCTTATTATTTTAAGGTATGTTCCTCTGATGCATAGTTTGTTGAGGCATTTTAGCATGAAGGAATGTTGAATTTCATCAAAAACTTTTACTGTACCTTTTGAAATGATCATATGGTTTTTGTTTTTAGTTTTGTTTATGTGATGAATCACATGTATTCATTTGTGTATGTCGAACCAACCTTGCAACCCAAGAATAAAATCTACTTGATCATAATGGGTTACCGTTTTGATGTGCTGTTGGATTTGGTTTTCTAGCATTTTGTTGAGGATTTTTGCATCTATGTTCATCAGGGATATTAGCCTGAAGTTATCTTTATGGTAGTTGTTGTGTCTTTACCAGGTTTTGGTATCAGAATGATGCTGGCCTCATAGAATGAGTTAGGGAGAAGTCTCTCCTCCTTGATTTTTTGGAATAGTTTCAGTAGATTTGGTACCAGCTCTTCTTTACATATCTGGTGGAATTCAGCTCTGCATCTGTCTGGTCCAGGGCTTTTTCTGAATGGTAGGTTATTTTTACTGATTCAGTTTCAGAACTCATTATTGGTCCGTTCAGGATTTCAATTTTTTTCTGGTTCAATATTGGGAGGTTGTATGTTTCCAGAAATTTATCCATTTCTTTTGGGACTTCTAGTTTGCGTTCATATAAGTGTTCATAACAGTCTCTGAGGTTGCTTTTTATTTCTGTGGAGTTGGTGGTAATGTTCCCTTTGTCCTGATTTTGTTTATTTGGATCTTCTCTCTTTTTTATTAGTATAGCTAGTGTTCTATCAATTTTATGTATTATTTCCAGAATCAAATCGATCTTTTGTATGGTTTCTCATGTCTTGATTTCGTTCAGTTCAGCTCTGAGTTTGGCTGTGTCTTTTCTTCTGCTAGCTTTGGGACTAGTTTGCTCTTGTTTTTAGAAAAGTAAGATATGGTATGATACTAGATTGTTAATTTGGGATCTTCCTAAATTTTTTACGTGGGTGTTTAGCACTAGAAACTTTCCTCTTAACACCGCATTGGCTGTATCCCAGAGATTCTGCTATGTTGTATCTTTGTTTTCATTAGTTTCAAAGAAGTTCTGGATTGCTGCTCTAATTTCATTGTCTAACTAAAAGTCATTCAAGAATAGACTGTTCAATTTTCATAACTATGGTTTTGGGATATTTTCTTTGTATTGATTTCCCTGTTTATTGTGCTGTGGCCCAAGAGTATGGGTAGTATGATTTTGTTTTTTTGGAACTTTTTGAGAATTGCTTCATGGCAAAATGTGTGGTCAATTTTAGAGTATGTGCCATGTGTGATGAGAAGAAAAAGTATTCTGTTTTTGTTGGGTGGATGTTCTATAGGTGTCTGCTAGGTCCATTTGCTCAAGTGTCAAGTTTAGATCACAAATATCTTTGTTAATTATCTGCATCAATGATCTGTCTAATACTGTCAGTTAGGAGTTGAAGTCTCTGTTATTGTGTGGCTATGTAAGCCTCTTCATAGGCTTCTAAGAACTTGTTTTATGGATCTGAGTTCTCCACTGTTGAGTATATATATATTTAGCATAGTTAAGTCTTCATGTTGAATTCATTTCTTTATCATTATGTAACGCCCTTCTTTGTCTTTTTGTTTATTGTTGGTTTAAAGTTGGTTTTGTCTGAAATAAGAATAGCAGCCCTTGCTCTTTTTTGTTGTTTGCTTGATTGATCTTTCTCCATCCCTTTACTTTGAGCCTGTGGGTGTCACTGCATGTGAGATGAGTCCTTGAAAACAGCAGACAATTAGTTGGGTCTTGCTTCATTATCCTTATCATTCGGACATAGGCCCTGACAAAGACTCATGACAAAGACTCCAAAAGCAATTGTAATGAAAACAAAAATTAACAAGTGACACCTATTTAAATGAAAGAGCTTCCTTGCAGCAAAATAAACTATCAACAGAATAAGCAGACAACTTACAGAATGGGAGAATATTTGCATCCAACAAAGGCCTGATATCCAGAATCTATAAAGAACTGAAACAAATGAAGAAGAAGAAAAAAAACCATTAAAAAATGGGCAAAGACATGAACAGACACTTTCATGTGGCCAATAAGCATATGAAAAGATGCTGAATATCACCAATCATTAGAAAAATACAAATCAAAACCACAATGAGATGCCACCTTACACCAGTCAGAATGACTATTATTAAAAAGCCAGAAGATAACTGATGCTGGCAAGGTTGCAGAGAAAAAGGAATGCTTATACACTGCTCGTGGGAATGTAAACTAGTTCAGCCACTGTGGAAAGCAGTTTGGAGATTTCTCAGAGAATCCAGAACTACCATTCAACCCAGCAATCCCATGACTGAGTATATGCCCAAAAATATATATATAAATTCTATCATAAAGACACATACATGCATATGTTCATCACAGCACTGTTCACAATAGCAAAGACATGGAATCATCCTAGATGCCCATCGACAGTGGACTGGATAAAAATAATGTAGTACATATACATCATAGAATACTATGCTGCCATCAAAAGGAATGAAATCATGCTTTTTGCAGTACCATGTATGGAGCTGGAGGCCATTATCCTAAGTGAATTAACACAGAAACAGAAAACCAAATATCACATGTTTTCTCCTACAAGTAGGAGCTAAACACTGAGTACTTATAAAAACAAAGAAGGAAACAATAGACGCTATGGACTACTTGTGGGTGGAGAATGGGAGAAGAGTGGAAGGTAGGAGGAGGGTGAAGATCAAAAAATGATCTATTGGGTACTATGCTAATTACCTGGGTGATAAAATAATCTATACATCAAATACTCAAGACATGCAATTTACCCATATAACAAACCTGCACATGTACCCCCGAACCTAAAATAAATGTGGAGAAAATGAAAAAAATCTTAAAAAATAAAATAAAAATACACTTGAGCAACTTTGTACAAAATCAATTGAAACTGTTGTGTGGGTCTATTTCTGGACAATCTATTCTGTTTCATTGATTTATATGTCAATCCTCATATTAATACCATGTTGTCTTTTTTACTTTAGCTTTATAGTAAGTCTTGAAATAAGTAGTATAAATTCTTTTTTCAACTTGTTTTGGTTAATCTAGGTCCCTTGGATTTCAACACAGATTTAAAATCAGCTTAGTATTTTCTTGAAAATAATACTGTTAAAATTTGGTTGAGATGGCATTGACTCTGTAAACCAATTTGGGTAGTATTGACATCTTAACAATATTGATTCTCCAATCAGTGAACAGCATATACCTCCCCATTTCTTTAATTTTTTTCTCATCAGTGTTTTATGGCAACTGTTGGGTCAGAATATTTTAAATTATAGTAACTAACTATAGGTAGCTAGTATAGATGTGTGTATTGAGATGTTCATCACAGTGTTTAAAACGAAAAAGTGAAACAAACCAAAGGTATAACTAGACAGAGTTGTTTAAATTATCTTTGGCAGTATTCAGTGCTTTAAAAGCCTGAATTTTTCCAAACAAATACAGAGGAAATATATTAATTTCAGTGATATACTATTGCTTAAAATATTTTGGCAACTCAGAATTTGTAGAACACACTTTTAAATAGCCTCCATTGAAGATGTGCTCCTTTGATGATGGGTTAAAATTGTGATAAAACTAAATGTCATTCAGAGTCAAAACTGACAAAGTAGAATGAAAGGTCAATCTAGGTAAGCTACTTGGGTCAAAAATAAATAATTTTTGTACACAATTTATAAACTTGATTTTAAAGAAAATTTATTATAGATTTTAATAGGTTTGAACAGACCCTGCCACAGGTTGCCTATATCTCATAAATAAATTATTTTTTATGTGAAACAGTGTGGTGTATTAAAAAAATTAGATTTTTTTAAAACATAAATTCAGATTTTATTTCCAACTCTGACAGCATCTACCCATGTAGACCTGGTATAAGGCATTTAGCCCTTCTGAGAACCACTTGTACTGACAGTGAAACCGTTATCTGGACCCCGCCCTGCAAATTCTCACCTAATTGATCTAAGGCAGATGAGTCTCAGAAATTTGAATTTTTATTGTCCTTGTGTTTTTGATGTTTTATGGCAACAAGTCTATAGACATGCATTGGGGACTATTAGAATAAATAATCATTAGCATTCTTTCTAATTCTTAGGTCTTATGATTTTTTAAAAGCAATGGAAAAAAATGGAGATTCTACATCACTTCTAATCAGTTCCTAATGATCACAGTTGCTGCTGATTAGAGAAAAAGGAGGTTTGATTTCAAATTAAGAAATAATTATTGAAATAATGAAAATAAGAGTCCTTCATATCAAATAGTGCAAGCAGCAATGAATAAAAGAGCATTTCATTGTCCCCTGCTCTAAAATTCTTAAGAATATTGACAATTTTCCACTCCTTCCTTTAGGGAAGAAGAAGAAAAAAACAGAGGAACTTATTCGGAATTCTATGTACTTTGCCCTTTAGAACTAGATGGTGTTACTGAAAGTAATATGGATCCCAGCACATTACAATATATAAATATCAGAACCTGAATATAAATGTGCAGTGCATCTTTGGCCTTTGGGATATTAAAATGCTTGATGAGCCATGGACACACACATTAAGTTTTAAAAAAAGAAGAGAAAGATGGTCCCCCTAAGTTATATTATGAGCCCACAGGGGAAGAACAATGTCTTATTTGATGTCCTCTATAGTACTTAGTGTATGCTGAAGTTCAATAGCCATTCAATAAAAAATACTAATAATATGTATGATTGTAAGTTAAGCAATGATGAAACTACTAGTTCACTGATAGTTAATAAATATTTGATAGGGTAGTAGACATAACTTTCATACTACACAGTGTTTCATATATAAACATATTCATAAATCTTTTTGTATCACTTATTCATTTTGTTTTATGATATGTAATGAACTCACTTAATATATAAAATGAGCTTTATCTGTATTTTATTTTACTTTCCTTGAATTTAAATATTCAATTCATGTATAAACTAATTTACTCATACATTTGACAAATATATTTTTAGCACCCACTCTGCATAAAGCACTTCCCTGGCACATCAAAAAAAAAAACCTAAAAAAACTAAACATCTACCCTTTTCTTACAAATTGCCTCCCTTCTTTTTTTTTCTGTTTAATCATTCTAAATATTTTTACCAAGTGCATCACATACTCTTGGTCACACTGGTCATTTTTTTCCTAAGCCAAGAAACCTCTATGTCCCTGAGACACAATGCATAACTTTCAGTATCATGACAATAACCATCATATTTCCCCGAAATAATGGCATTATTTTTTGTTAGACCTATCTGCTTTAATCTTCAAGACAGTCCCATGGACATTTGTTCTTGCTCTTGTGTTGAACTTCTCATACATTAGCATTTTATCACGGACAGCTTGATTTTCCCATCTTCTTCAGTTCTTTCATTCAAAGCTCACCTCTCTCAAGAAAATTTCAACTTAGAAAAGCAAGTTCAGTCACACCCATGCCAGTACCTTCTCTATTCTCACAGACTTAGTGTAACATGTAATCTTCAGTTACTGTAATGACATGGATATGAACTGGCTCATTATCACATTGAGAACCTACTTTGTACAGGACATTGGCAAAATCTGAGGATGCCAAGAGGTAAAATATAATTTTTGACAAGATTGTTAATCTGTTTGAGAGGATAAGTGGGTAACAACATTACAGAACACATGCTAAGTCCAAATTAGTAGAATAGATAGAAATGTAGGGTAGAATCAAAATATACATGCTATAATCCAGATACACTGCACTATGCACACATACACACATACATACCTATTGCTTCTTTTTAGCTGATTTTATCATGTTCTAGTGCTTCTTTTTGTTTGTTTGTTGACACAGCTTCTCACTCTGTTTCCCAGGCTGGAGTGCAGTAGTACGATCACAGCTCAAGCGGTCCTCCTGCCTCAGCCTCCAAACCCAGCTAATTTTCTGGATATTTTTATAGATACAAAGTCTCACTAAGTTGCCCAGGCTAGGCTTCTATTTTTATTCAGTAGAAAACTGTTTTTAAAAATTTCTTGTCAATTCAATTGTCTTTTTTGATTGAATGCTAGGTAAAGGCAGGGGTGCATTACAATGGAGATATATAGGCCTTTTCTTATCCTTCTTCCTTTCCCCAGGGATATCTATCTGGTCAAAGAAAGTTTTGCAATTCTGTGGTAGCAGGAGAGGGGCTCATGTATTTTCATGTAACTTTCACTATTGGCTTTCTCTGACCTATAGCTGAGCTCATAGATTCTGATTTAGAGGAGTTGGCCAGAGGTTAGAGCAATGTTGCCCTGAAGTGGGAAATGCCTAACCATTGTTTTGGAGAGTTGTGCGATCTTCGCTGCCGACCAGGCCCCCACCTTGGCTCTTGATGACAACCCTGACACCATCAATGTCTTCCTCTTGTCTCCTGCTTCAGGTGGTTCCTCTGAGACTTTTAGAGGTCCTTCCACCTCAGGGTGATGGCACCTTGGTTTTGTAGGCATACTGGCTCAATATAAGATATGTTTTGTATGTCTTTGGTGTCACAAAGGAAATTCTGGGTAGCAATGACAGCTTACATAGACCACAGAAGGCCAAGAGAGAGAGAAAGAGGAAGGAGAAAGGGGAGTCTCACTAGGAAGAACTGCAAGTAGTTATGTTCGATTATTGTGAAGGTGGAGCAAGTTACAAGACTTGAGCTTTGGAGAGACATCATAAACAGCCTTGTATGCCTTGCTAGCAAGTTTAGAATTTATCCTAAATACCACTATTTCCAACAAAAAATTATACCCATCCCAAGCATCACAAGAGAAATTAAAGTTCAGGGGTCACAACTGTGGATTATTAGTGGTGAAATTAGAGACCAAAGGCTTAAGTGACAGGGAGAGGGAGATCTCTTGCTCTTGTAGGACAAGACCAAGTCAGCATTATGCAGCATTGTGTCATTACTATCTGAAGTATAGTATTAAAAAAACTTATTGAATGAATGAATATAATTAATGAAGTAACACAATTCCATCAACATTCCTAAAGAGATGGTTTTAGCAGACTTTCCTTAGAACTTGCATTCTAAATTCAGAGACACAGTGAACTTTTTTGGAATATGAATAAATTCAACTTGTACTAAAGAGTTATGCCATTTCTACTGTAAGAAACATCCCATCTTGTAATATTTCAGGTTATTTGAATAAGAGCCTGAAGAGTTGCAGCACTAAGGACAGGAGGCTTTATGCTGCTTGCATTTCAGTCCGTTGGGAGACCCTTGGAATTGTTTGCTGTCAGCACACATAACCTGCTGAAGCCACTTCAGAATATAGCTGCCCTGCTCAATGATGGCAGCAGCCCCTTTCATCTTAAAGTATCATTTTAATTGTGTAGCAAGTGGAGCTTTGTAAACAAGACTGTGCAGAGATGTCTCTACACTGCCCATTAAGTCGTGTTATCTTTAGCATCATCAGTTTGCATGCTGAGGAATTTCAGGTGGAAGCAACCTTCTGAGACACTTCAGTTATTTTAGTAACAAAATGCACAGGGTCATTAATTTCATTTGGATCTATTTTGAGACTTAATCATTAAATTTAAAATATTTTTTAAATCTAGGGAAAATGTTGAATTTCAATATCATCATATACTCACTAGGGTATCTGAGTCATGGCAATGAAGGTTTGAGATTATAAACCGTTCCCAAAATATATAGAACTCTCCTTTCAGCAACCAAGTGCCTGGTATTTTATAAACATCATTTCATTTCATTGTTGCAACAACCTACGTATTAGCTATTGTTAACTCCACTTTACAAGTAAGGAAGACAAAGAGAGAGCCTCAGAAAGCATAAATTCCCTATTCAAAGAGATTCTTTTAAAAAGCTGGGAGGGTCTGCCTGACTCCAAAGTCTTTGGCCTACCTGCAGCAGCCTCTAGGCAAACCCCCAGGGTTACTGATTTGGCAGGTCCACTCTCCTGGAGAATCACGAAATGGCTCAATATTGCTTATTTATTATTATGAACACTGCTGTTTCTCTGCTCTGAATGTCTATGCCCGTTTTTCCATTCTGTTACGTAGTTGTGAATATTAAAATGCTTTGGGAATGAGGGGAAATGTACAGATAACTAGTACTGGAATGGAGTTTTCTTTTTTCTTGTGGCAGGAGAGCAAGAATTATTTTGGGATGCAGTATTGCATTTGAATACTTTTCTTAACAATTCAACATACTTCTGGTGTTCACCTAAGACTGAAACGTCTGGCTCAAGTGGCAAGTGTTGAGATTTTTGTTGTGCCTGTCTTATTGGGACCAAAGGGATGCATAAAGACAAGTCAATTTTCTCCAAGCTTTTAAAAGTTATTGCCTCTTTAAAATTAAAAAAAAAACCCACTGATATGCAGAGGGCACAATTAATTAAACAAAATAGGATCAGATTTAAAGAGAGGGAAATGGGCAAATAAAACATAAAACAAAATGTCACTCTTTTCAGAGTTGAATTGTCAACTTCACTAAATGGTCTCTGCTGTGCTGAACTCCCCACAAAAGGTATTTCGATATCTGGGGGCCAAGGACCCTCCAAATTAAATACACTGAAGGGTCTTTTCTGTGCATGTGGTCTGTCCTTTACTCTTACAAATTCTTGTGAGTGTGATTATCTTGGGATATTTTCTATCTTAGTTAGAGATCATATATTTGTTCAGGAATAAAAGAAAAACACTTAAGCTGAATGGATATTTACTGTAAAGAATCAGGGATGGGCTATAGAGCCTGAAATGGCTCTGACTAGGAGAGAAACAGAACGTTCTTCAGGAGCCAAAGCTCTCCCTCCTCCTCTCTTTTGTTTGTTTTTCAGATGGGTCAAATAGAGTCATTGCAGGCCTGTCTTGAAGTCATCTTCCAGTTCAGAAGTTCGTTCCACTCATTGGATTTCCCACAATCCATTTCTAAATGCCCAGGAGAAGGAATCTGATTGGCCTACCCTGGTTCAATCAGCTGTGAGTAGGTAGGCAGGGCCAGGAACCAGTCAGTCAGAGAAGCAGCATGAGCATGTCAGCTTTGGGATGTCAGGAAACCTGCCAAAGAGCCTAAGGGCTCTTCCTCTTCTCAGCAGGCAGAGTACATCAAGTGAATTTCCTCAGGAGTGCATTCTGATTAGAATATGCTATAATTAATTTCTGATGCCTGCAGAGACTGGATTAACCATCATGTTTATCCAAATCTCTTACAACCATTACACAGCAAAAGGATTCCTTTTGGGTTAGTTCTTCAAAAGATACACAAAACTCTTCAGTCCACTCACTGCCACCACACACACGCCATATCCCCATCCTCCTTCCTGTCTGCCACCTCCCCTACATCAGAGATAACTATAAACAAAAAGAACATGTTATTGGCCCGATAGCAAATAAAGTAATACTACCTCCCACTAACTTTCTGCAAAACGATGTTGTTGACAATGAATATACTATGTACTGTTTGTTGAGTACTTTGAGTTTCTCAGACAGTCACTGTATTAAATACAAGGTATTATTACTATTATTAGCATGTTTAACATTTGGTTAATAGTAGGAAAGTTCTTTTACAGTCTTGGCTGTAAACTATAGCTATAAATTTTTCCCATCTTCTTTAAGGCTGTTCCAGAGGCTTTGAACAATGATACTAAAGTAACAATTCAAGTACATCACTGTGCCTAATGAATAACAGCTCTCTTGATTAATGGTACTTGTTCAACATCACACTGACACAAGTATGAAGTGTAAAAAAATGGAGTTTCTGCCTACTGTGATTTTTTTTCTCCGTTTTTTAAAAAAACAGCATCATCAGAGCTGAATTTTTTTAGAGCTCGATTTTTTTTTATTACCTATTCGTCTATTCAACTACTGCTGTATTTTTTTATTTGACAAGTACTCTGCTTTTGTCTCATGCTGGTGCTTGCTATCAGAATGTTATCACTCAAGAGATCTGCTGTAGGATCTGCTAAGCATCTCTGCAATCAGCAAGCCCTCTACTAGCCTAGCACTAAACCTCTGCCCAAGGTAGAAAAAAAAAGAGGGTCCAAGAGGGAAGAAGGGTGAACTTTGCTGAAAGGCACACACTGGTCACAGCTGACAAGGAAAGCCAGGTGTGAGAATATCTATCACGAAGCCATGGTGAATTGCAGGTGACTAGAGGCATACTTCACGGTGCTGTATCAGAGTTTATGTATTTTACTAACCTTATTTCATTGGGTTGAAGCTATACAGTTTTATGAGCCCCCCAATCTCTACTAGTTGGAAATAAATTCCTCCTCGGCTATATATCAGAGAATGACACTGGCTGTTGGCCCATCTCTCTGGGCAAATTCACTGCCGGTATTTCTTCTTTTTCTTTCATCCTGGGGCTAGGGTGCAGGGTTGTTTCTGTATGACATGACATGCCAAGAAGGAAAAGCCTTGCAGTTCAAGGTGAGGGAGGCAGGGCAACCTGAGTACCAGCTTTAGCCTCTTGTTACATCCCCGTCTTGTAAATTGTTCAATCTGGTGGCGATTTGAATGGTTAGCACTGTTGTCAGCTATCTCTGCACTCCAGCTTTTCTCTCTCCTGGCAGGAACATCTGGGACACAGACTTTACAAACAGTAATAATAACCCTACTTTAGCTTTCACATTTTTGCAGTTGTTATTATGTCATCATGGTAAATGACCATAATTGACCCCCACAATGAAATGTTGCCAACATTCATATGAATAGCAACTGCAGTCTCACAGGCTAGCAGGCATGTGCTTTGCAAATAAAAAATTTGCTGAATAGCTGAAATCTCAGGTTCGTTTGGGGACCTGAGTATTTCTGAATTATAATGGAAAACGATTTTTTTCTGAAACAGAGCAGTGCTGCATACAGTAACCGAAACAGGAGGTCAGGGGTAAGTATTAGATGGATATTTCCAGGATTTGCAAGAGCCCTTATGTCTTTGGGGGCTGATTTAGATATGGAATAATGAGTCATGAGACTCCAACTGAGCATAGAGTTCTTGTAATTGTATTTCGCATCTAAAGGGCACACAAAATACACACGCACGCACCCGCACGCACGCACGCACACAAAATTCCAGCATCACTGCCATCCCAAAGTTAGCATATCTTTCCTGATGTTCTCCAGAGCTGCCATGCAGTGAGGACATAACAAAACAGTGAAAAAAGAATTGACAATGCCAAAGCACATATCAATGCTCTGACTATAACTGTACATTTTAATATTGTGCTCAGGAGGCAATTTCAGCTAAATTAGTCATGACAATTTTTGACTGATTTGGTTGAGAAGCCAGAACCAATTCAAGATGGTTGTTTCAATAAATGAATGAATGGGTGAATAAATTAACTAAATCTATTTTCTCTTATTTCCTGAGGAGTCTACTTTATCACAAAATGCCTATTTTTTATCATAACATTTTTTTTTCAAACTAGGCTTGTTACCCTAAAATAAAACAATCTAACACAGAAGGCAGGTACCTTGAAATTAGCTTTACATAGATTTATGTAATCTAAATAAACCTTCTTGATTCAGTCATTATTATCCAGATCTAGTTAAAATCACTCACACAGGATTTTGAAATCTGCCTCAAAGTCTCCTCTTAATCTCCCCTAATGTTTCTGAAATAAGCTTCTCTCCGGTTCTCTCCTGTGTTTAATGAGAACACCTTTGGGAAGAATAACCAACAATCTCAGATGATTGTTGTTGGCATAGAAATTAAGGGAGTTCAGAAATTTCTCATTATATACAGAACATAATGGAAATTATTCAGCTAATGATTCTCAAATTATAGGGAAATTGAAAAAGAATCTTGCCTAGACAGTCAAAATTCTTTGATGAACTATTTACAGGAGTAGGTTTCCTGTGACACAAAGAGGCATGTCCCCAAGATTACCTAGGATAACCACTTCCACCATCCTGAAATTTCTCCCTATCTCCTATTCCTAAACTTCTCCTTATCTCCTATCTTCTATTGACCAATGGCTCCATCTGGTCAATGGCCCCTCAGAGTGGGTCAAAGCCCCATAGTATTCACCACTCCTCCCCTACCCTCCACCCAACCACATAATTACATTTGCTCCCTTAGTCCTATCTCTCTCAATACAACCAAAATTCCCTATTAAATCACTGTGGCAAACTTAGATATTACCAGGAAGCTCATTAGATGTATTTTTTTTTTACCCTGGGCTGTGAATAGCTGTAATTCTTCTAATAAATATTTTTAACTTTATAAAGGGATTTAACCCAATTGAATCTTTTATTTGTTAAAAGAATGATCAGAGATATTTTGTTTAGGGAGGACTTGTGGACAGGACATTCCCCTGGTTCTACTCTAGCATGCTAAAGTCAGCAACTTGATACTCTATTTTTGAAAAGTTCTCTGACTTGGATTTGAATTTCAAAGCCCAAATTAAATTGTCTTAATCTTCTTCTTAGTTTTACTCCAAGGCTAGCTAAAAACAAACAATAAAGGCAGAAGCAGAATCATGTAACTTTTTCTAAATTGCATTTATTGTTTCACTTTTTCTCTTCTTATTTTTACCAGAACAGAAAGGAGCTGGGAAAGGAGAGGCCAAAGAGCAGACAACTACTGACTGTTGACCAAGTAAGGCCTGGCAAGTCTCCAGTTGGACTGGTCTTCGTTGTGAGTCATAGAGGTTCTCTTCGTTGAATTTGCAAGTAAAGAGGAGGGTGTGAAGGTGCTTTTGTTTATATTGAATTTTTGAAGTTTGTGGGTTCTATTATTAACTCAGTTTCATGTAGTTTTGATTAGGGAAGCCTGTAGACAGCATGGACCTTTCCTGTATGAAGGAGTCTTCTTCTTCTCATGTGACCACGAGACCATCTCATACACCTTTTCTGTGTCCCAGTCTGCTTCCTCAAACAGTGGATTTAGTAAATAGCTAGGTGTCCACATTATTCAAATATGCAAAGAAAATTAAGCCTTTTATTTAATATCTTTAAAAGATGCTTATTAACCCAAATGACTATCTTATTTTTGAAATGTGTCATCATTTTCTATGAGTTAATCTTACTTCTTGAACATCCACCCTATTAGTTTCGTATGTGAGAAATAGTATATCTTACTGTCTTCCAGTTTAACATTATCTTTCATTTCAAAGTAGTGTGTCTGGGTTGCATGATGTCTTCCAAAGTTCTTCTCTCATCTCAAATGATCCCAAGGTAATGCTGGGGCATAGGAGGAGGTGGGCTATATTACTCTGTGAAGGTTAAAGAAAGGAGGAGAAAGTAATGGATTTGTAATCACAGTTCCTAGTGCTGTACTCTGGATCTTGGAAAGATTGGTTGAGGAGTGGCTGATCCATTCTAGTCTTGTCTAGTTTCTAGTGCTCTTTGCAATAACTGCTGAGACCATGTTCCCATGGCAGATGTTCATGGTCCACTGAATTTGCTTCTGGTCTGAAATATTTGATACTTCATGACATCTTTTTCTAAACTCCAGGCCTCTGCTGGTTCACTGACCATCTCAGCCTCTCTCTCTCCCCTCACCAAGGTGTATGGATACTTCTAGATTATCTATGTTATGAGCAGCCACGAGAAACCTAGAGTGCTGCCTCATGTTTAAATAAACATACCTTCTACCATGTTTATTATTGAAAATGGTTCAGGAACAAAAGTTTGGTTTCTCTTAGAAGCTTGGATCTTCCCCCCTTCAATAGTTCCAAGAAAATAGGCCACTAGCATAGATATCCTAAGATTTATTCATTTGTCTCTGGATGTTTCTATCTACTTGACCAATTTACCATATTAGTCTGTTTTCATGCTGCTGATAAAGGCATACCCAAGACTGGACAATTTACAAAAGAAAGAGCTTTATTGGACTCACAGTTCCACATGCCTGGGGAGGCCTCACAATCATGGCAGAAGGTAAAGGCACATCTCACATGGCAGCAGACAAGAGAAGTGAGCTTATGCAGGGAAACTCCCATTTCTAAAACCATCAGATCTCGTGAAATTTATTCACTATCACAAGAACAGCATGCGAAAGACCAACCTCAATGATTCAGTTATCTACCACTGGGTCCCCCTCACAACATGTGGGAATTCAAGATGAGATTTGGGTGGGAACACAGCCAAACTGTACCATTCCACCCCAGTCCCTCCCAAATCTCATGCCCTCACTATTGAAAACCAATCATGCCTTCCCAACAGTCCCTCAAAGCCTTAACTCATTTCAGCATTAACTCAAAAGTCCATAGTTGAAAGTCTTATCTGAGACAAGGCAAGTCTCTTCTCCCTATGAGCCTGTAAAATCAAAAGCAAGTTAGTTACTTCCTAGATACAATGGGGATACAGGCATTGGGTAAATACAGCCATTCCAAATGGGAGAAATTGGCCAAAACAAAGGGGCTACAGGCTCCACGCAAGTCTGAAATCCAGTAGAGCAGTAAAATCTTAAAGTTCCAAAGTGATGTCCTTTGACTCCATTTCTCACATCCAGATCACACTGATGCAAGAGGTGAGTTCCCATGGCCTTGGCCAACTCTACTTCTGTGGCTTTGCAGAGTACAGCCTCACTCTCGGCTGTTTTCACAGGCTGGCATTGCATGTCTGCAGCTTTTCCAGGTGCAGGGTGCAAGTTGTTGGTGAATCTACCATTCTGGGGTCTGGAAGATGGGGGCCCTCTTCTCATAGCTCCACTAGGCAGTGCCCCAGTAGGGACTCAGTTTGGGGATCTGGCTTCACATTAAGCCTTGCTTCTGCAGCAAACTTCTGCCTGGATATCCAGGCATTTCCATACATCCTCTGAAATCTAGGCAGAGGTTCCCAAACCCCAGTTCTTGACTTCTGTGCACTGGAAGGCTCAACCCCATGTGGAAGCTGCCAAGGCTTGAGGCTTACACCCTCTGAAGCCACAGCCTGAGGTCTATGTTGGCCCCTTCAGCCATGGCTGGAGTGACTGGGAAACAGGTCACCAAGTAAATCCCTACACTGCACACAGCACGGGGACCCTGGGACTGGCCCACAAAACCACTTTTTCCTTCTAGGTCTGTGGGCCTGTGATGGGAGGAGCTGCCATAAAGACCTCTGACATGCCCTGAGGCATACCGCATTGTCATGGGGATAAACATTGGGCTCCTAGTTGCTTATGCAAATTTCTACAGCTGGCTTGAATTTCTCCTCAGAAAATAGGATTTCGTTTTCTATTGTATGTCTCTCAGGTTCAAAGTTCCACAAATCTCTAGGGCAGGGCAAAATGCTACCAGTCTCTTTGCTAAAACATAACAAGTCACTTTTGCTGCAGTTCCCAAAAAGTTTCTCATCTCCATCTGAGACCACCTCAGCCTGGATTTCATTAACCATATCACTATCAGGCATTTGGTCAAAGCCACTAAACAAGCCTCCAGGGAGTTCCAACCTTTCCCACATTTTCCTTTCTTCTTCTGAGCCCTCCGAACTGTTCCAACCCCTGCCTGTTACTCAGTTCCAGAGTCATTTCCACATTTTTGGGTATCTACAGCATTGCCCCACTCTCCTGGTATCAATTTAGTGTATTAGTCAGTTTTCACACTGCTGATAAATTACATACCAGAGACTGGGCAATTTACAAAAGAAAGAGGTTTATTGGAGTCACAGTTCCATGTGGCTGGGAGGCCTCACAATCATGGTGGAAGGTGAAAGGCATGTCTCACATGGTGGCAGACAAGAGAAGAGAGCTTGTGCAGGGAAACTCTCATTTTTAAAACCATCAGAACTCACGAGACTTATTCACTAGCACAAGCACAGCATGAAAAAGTCCTGCTTCCATGATTCAATAATCTCCCACCAGGTTCCTCCCACAACATGTGGGAATTCAAGATGAGATTTGGGTGGGGACACAGCCAAACCATATCAGTCCCCAACTGCATTCAATGCTACTCCCCAAATTTGACTTGGAATAGGAAGCCTGGATGTATGTATCTCATGGCACACTTAAACTTCTCTCTCTTACAGGTATTTCAGCTCCCCTTGAGTGGGAAGGGCTGGGTTTTCAACATATAGCGTGATTAATCCATACTGATTCTGGTAGATGGTGTTGAATATTTTTTGTAGATAAAGAGATAGGATTTACTAGTGGATTGCATTTGGGATGTGAGAAAAAAATAAAGATAATTACAAAGGTTCTAAACTGAAAAGGGAAAGGACAGATGGGGAAGACTGGGAAGACCAGAAGTGAAAGGGGAAGGTCAGTTGTCCAGTCTTGGAAAATTACCTTAAATCTTTCAATGTCAGGATAAAACACAAATTGAGCCCTTGATTCAACTGCCCAGATACATTTTCAACTCTCCAGCAAATGGGATTTGATATAATAATATTCATCATAATAATAACAGTATCTAACTCTTACAGATAATTTATGAAGTTCCAGGCACTATTCTAGCCACTTACGTAAGTTCCCAGCTAGAACGTATAGAAGTGCCAATGTTCCTAGGTTTCAGCTAATGGGATGTAAGTGGAGATGATCTGTATAAATTCTGGATCATTGCTAACTTGAAGACAAGTTGGCTTTCCTGGACTTTGGCTCTTATTTCCATGAATAAGACTGTTTCTGAGCCAATAATCCAAATCTCAACTTTGCAAATGATGATGGAGGCGCATAATGAAAGGAATCCACCATCCTAAAAGGTTATACAGAACATCTACACGGCCATTCTAGACTAGCCTGGCACATTAGATATAACTAAACTTTTATTTGTTCAAGATAGTATGGTATCATTTTAAATAGAAACACAACATTTACTCTAATTAATAAATGCAATTTTCTGAGGTAAAGTGATAGTAACATTAGCCAGGCACAAGTAGAATTTTATATTTTTATATATTTTTATCATTATAAGAGAGTAAATTTCTATATTAAATCTGGGCAGCTGCTTGCCAGTCAGAACCTTTCTCTATCCCCCTGCCCTCACTCCCACCCAAGCTGTTAAGAAAGGCGATATTCAAGGCCTGGTATATGATCAGTTGTACACATTATGTATCCAACACATTTAATTATTATTGTTATTGGGCACGATTTCATTACTGAATTTCTAGAGCAAAACCACTTTTCTCAGTTTTCCCACTAATTCTCTGTCTCTTGCCTGGACTGTGAAAAGAGAACCACAGTTTTCTACTCAGCTCTTATAGCACTCACCAAAAGGATATGGAAATTTTTGCTTCATTAGATACTCACAGCTTTCTCTTTGTTCCTCCTGTTCTATGCTGCAAAGAACAACCTGTAATAAGTTGCTCCCACTTCACAACCAAAAATAAAATCTTCTTTTAAAATGAAATGCTTTAATTTCAACTGTGATAATGCCAAATTTGGCACAAACTATGATAAATTAACTATTTCAACCTCAAAATCTCCCAAAAATATTAGATCAAAGAGGATGTTTAAAATTCAGGCAACATTCTACCGGGGGAAAACATTCATGTAGTAAAGAAGACCCTAACAATTAGGTATCTAGGTTCAACTTTTCCCATTTCTTCTGTTACCATCACACCCCAATACCTAATTGCTATACCACAACTGTAAGAAATTAGTCTATCCATGACTTTTACAGCTCTTGTTGTAAGCATCATTCACTCAGAATTTAGAATGTCATGAGTATTATAGTTATTTATCTTTTTGAATGCAGATTCTGTCTCTTCATTAATCTTGGAAGATGGGAATGAACAGATAATATGATATAGCCCTAGTTTGTACCACAGCCACTCCCTGGATACAATGCAGTGTGCTTTGGCAGGGTGTATTGAGTATCATATACATAAAGGCTGTTCTCATGTAGCCCCAGTGTTTCTGGGAAAGAGGGTTCAGAAGGGAAACCTGAAAGGAGAGGGGACACAATTCTCCACTAAACACATGTGTGTGTGTTTGTGTAATTTAGTGGTTAATAAAGGTAAAGGAGATCTACAATTTTTTTTCTAGTAACCAGTGTTTTAAGTTTATGCTAATCCCCTCAGTATATTTCTTGAATCATAATTCTTAATTTAATAGGTATTACTTGAATTTAATGATCTCAAGAACATGAGATCAGAAGACTTACACCTAATATCTAACAAGTTACGGGGAGAATTTTATGAGTATAAACAGCATTAATAAGATTTTTTGTTTCTACCATATATTCAGTGGAAAATATTTTAATTCTTCTTTTCCCATGTACTTTGCTGAATTCTAGTGATCAGGTTTGCTGTCTTTTATTTTTGTTATTTTTTTGTTTGTTAACTTTGTCAGAAATTAACTTTGTAGTATTCATCTCCGTGAAAAATATGGAAAATGATATTACTATAATTTATCTCAAAATCTGGAAATGGCATGTACCAACATGACATTGCTAAATTTTTATATAGATATCATTTTACATAGATATCACTGTAAAGGTAAAGGTCAGGACAACTCAAGCAACGCAAAAATAAATCTTCAATAAAAAACTCATCTGAATGAAGGTCATTTTTCCTTTTTAAGGTAGTGGTGCAGAGTAGTGTCTTTAAAGTTAATTTTCTAAATTATCACAAAGGCAACATAGTGAGTAGGTTTAAAAAAAAAAAAAACCAAGCTCTGTAACCAGACAGACTGGATTTGAATCCCAGATTTATCACTTACTAGTTGTTAAAAGTAGAGCGTATCACTTCTCTTTGCTTCCATTTCTTCAACTGGAAAAATAGAAGAAAAATAGCCTCTATCTCACAGAGTGGTTCTGAAGATTGAGTAAATGAACATATGCAAAACATGAAGCACATGGTAAGGGCTCAGAGAATATTTGCTGTTATTTGGGGATAAATTATGCATTCGGATTATAGGCAGCAAGTACTCTGTACACATCAAGTGCTGAAATCTCTATTTGACTTTTCATTTTCTTGGTTTTTAACTTTTAATTAATATATAATATATGCATATATTTATGGGTTACACGTGATTATGCATGCAATCTGTAATGATCAAATCAGGGCATTTGGGCTAGACATCACCTTGGACACATCATTTCTTTGTGTTGGGAAGACTTTAGTGTTTTTTTCTAGCCATTTTGAAATATATCATATGTTGATGTTAACTATAGTCACCCTAAAGTGCTATCCAACACTAGAACTTATTTCTTCTACCTAACTATGTTTTTACCCCTTAACAACACTTTCTTCATCTTCCCCTCCAACAACAACCTCTGGTAACTTTCTGTCTACTCTCTACCTCCATAACATCAACTTATTTAGCTCTAACATATGAACGACAACATGCAATATTTACTGTATTAGTCCATTTTCATACTGCTATGAAGAAATACCCAAGACTGGGTAATTTATAAGTAAAAAGAGGTTTAATGGACTCATAGTTCCACATGGCAAGGGAGGCCTCACAGTCATGGCAGAAGGCAAAGGAGGAGTAAAGGCATGTCTTACATGGTGGCAGGCAAGAGAGTTTGTGCAGGGGAATTGCCTTTTATAAAACCATCATATCTTATTAGACTTATTCACTATTATGAGAACACCATGGGAAAAACGCACCCCCATGATTCAATTACCTCCAACTGTGTCCCTCCCATGACATGTGGGAATTGTGGGAGCTACAATTCAAGATGAGATTTGGGTGGGGACACAGCCAACCCATATCAATTTGTTTCCCTGGTTCTGTGGCTTATTTCACTTAAGATAATGACCTCTAGTCCTATCCATTTTGCTACAAACAACATGATTTCATTTTTTATGGCTGAATAATACTCCATCATGTATATATACTACATTTTTCTTTATCCATTTATCTATTGATGAACATTTAAGTTGATTCCATATCTTGGCTATTGTGAATAGTGCTGCAAAAACTCTAGGGTGCAGGCATCCCTTTGATATACTGATTTCCTTTCCTTTAGATAACTAATTAGTAGTGGAATTGTTGAATTATATGGTAGTTCTATTTTTAGTTTTTTGAAAAACCTCCATACCATTTTCCATAGTGCCTGTACTAATTTACATTCCCAAGAACAGTGTATAAGAGTTCCATTTTAAAAGAGGAAGTGAAATTGTCTCTGTTTGCAGATGATATGCATGTTCTGCACATGTAACCCAGAACCTAAAGTATGATTAAAAAAAAGATTCAAAAAAATGTTTTTTGTGAAGAATGTCTTTGGTATTTTGATAGAAACTGCATTTAATGTATAGATTGCTTAGGTATTATGGTCATTTTAACAATATCAGTTCTTCCAATCCATGAGCATGGGAAGTTTTTCCATTTGTTTTTGTCCTCTTCAATGTCTTTCATCAATGTTTTGTAGGTTTCCTTGTGGAGGTCTTTCACCACCTTGGTTACATTTATTCCTAGGTATTTTTTTTGTAATATTTAAAATGATATTGCTTTCTCAGTTTTTTTTCAGCTAGTTTGTCACTCTTGTATAGAAATGCTACTGATGTTTGTATGTTGATTTTGCATTCTGCAACTGTACTCAATATGTTTATCAGTTCTAAGAGGTTTTGGTGGAATCTTTAGATTTCTCTAGATATGAGATTATTTCATCTGCAAAGAAAAACAATTTGACTTCTTTTTCAATTTGAATGTTTTTGTTTCTTTCTCTTGCCTGATTGCTCAGGCTAGATCTTCCAGTACTATGTTAAATAGGAATGATGAAAGTAGGCATCCTTATCTTCTAGTTCTTAGAGGAAAGGTTTTCAGTTTTTCCTTATTCAGTGTAATGTTAGCTTTGGGCTTGTCACACATGGCCTTTATTATGTTGAGGTATGTTTCCTCTATTCCTAATTTGTTGATCGTATGTATCATGAAACAGTTGAATTTTTTTTTTTTTTTATTATACTTTAGGGTTTTAGGGTACATGTGCACAATGTGCAGGTTTGTTACATATGTATCCATGTGCCATGTTGATTTCCTGCACCCATTAACTCGTCATTTAGCATTAGGTGTATCTCCTAATGCTGTCCCTCCCCCCTCCCCCCACCCCACAACAGTCCCCGGAGTGTGATATTCCCCTTCCTGTGTCCATGAGTTCTCATTGTTCAATTCCCACCTATGAGTGAGAACATGCGGTGTTTGGTTTTTTGTCCTTGTGATAGCTTACTGAGAATGATGGTTTCCAGTTTCATCCATGTCCCTACAAAGGACACGAACTCATCATTTTTTATGGCTGCATAGTATTCCATGGTGTATATGTGCCACATTTTCTTAATCCAGTCTATCGTTGTTGGACATTTGGGTTGGTTCCAACTCTTTGCTATTGTGAATAGTGCCGCAATAAACATACGTGTGCATGTGTCTTTATAGCAGCATGATTTATAGTCCTTTGGGTATATACCCAGTAATGGGATGGCTGGGTCAAATGGTATTTCTAGTTCTAGATCCCTGAGGAATCGCCACACTGACTTCCCCAATGGTTGAACTAGTTTACAGTCTCACCAACAGTGTAAAAGTGTTCCTGTTTCTCCACATCCTCTCCAGCACCTGTTGTTTCCTGATTTTTTAATGATGGCCATTCTAACTGGTGTGAGATGGTATCTCACTGTGGTTTTGATTTGCATTTCTCTGATGGCCAGTGATGATGCTTTTTCTGAGGGATATTGGCCTGTAGTTGTTTTTTTTTGTTATGTTCTTGTCTGGTTTGGATATCAGGGTAATGCTCACATCACAGAATGAGTTAGAAATAATTTCTCTTCCACCTTTTGGATTAGTTTGAGAAGAATTGGTATTGGTTATCATTTTTAGGTTTGGTAGAATTCAACAGTAAAACCAGTAAATCCTGGGCTTTTCTTTAATGTGAAATTTTTTAAATTACTGATTTGATTCACTATTTATTATTGGTTTGTTCAGGTTTTCTATTTATTCCTGGTTCAATCTTGGTGGGTTGTGTGTGTCCAGGAGTTTATCAATTTCCTCTAGGTTTTCCAGTTTGTTAGCATACAGTTGTTTATAATACTTTCTGATGAACCTTGTATTACTGTGGTATTTATTGTTATGTCTTCTTTTTCATTTCTGATTTTGTTTATTTTGGTCTTCTGTCTTTTTTCTTGGTTTGCCTAGCTAGCATTTTATCAATTTTGTTTGTTTTTAAAAGAAACAACTTTTTATTTTGTTGACTCTTTGTAATCTTTTAGTCTCTATTTTGTTTAGTTCTGCTCTAATCTTTATTATTTCTTCTACTAATTTTGAGTTTGACTTTTTCATGCTTTTCTAGTTCTTGGAGTTGCATTGTTGGGTTAGTATTTCTACTTTTTAAATGTAGGCATTTCATGCTATAAACTTCTCTCTTAGCACTGCTTTTTCTATATTCCATAAGTTTGGTATGTTATATTTACATTTTAATTGGTTTCAAGATTTAAAAAAATTGTTCTGAATTTCTTCATTGGCCCAGTGGTCCTTTAGGAACATGTTGTTTAATATCCATGTGTTCATACAGTTTCCAAAGTTCTTCTTGTTATTGACTTCTAGATGTATTCCTGAAAAAAAATACTCGATATGATTTTGATTTTTAAAAATTTATTGAGACTTATTTTATGGCCTAACTTATGGTTAATCTGAAGAACGTTCCATGTGCTGATGAAAGGAATGTATATTCTGCAGCTTTTGGATAAAATACTCTGTAAATATCTGTTTGGTATGTAGTACAGTTTAAATCCAATGTCTCCTTATTGATTTTCTGTCTAGATGATGATCTGTCCAATGATGAGAGTGGGGTGCTGAAATCTCCAACTATTGTTGTGGTGGAGTCTCTCTCTCCCTTTAGGTATAATAACATTTGCTTTGTAGATCTAGGTGCTCCAGTGTTGGATGCATATATATTTAGTATTGTTATATCCTCTTGCTATATTGATCCTTTTATCATTATATATTTACCTTCTTCATCTCTTTTGACTGCTTTTGACTTAAAGTTTGTTTATTCTGAAATATGTGTAACTACTCCTTCTTGCTTTTGGTTTTTATTTGCATGGAATATCTTTTCCCATCCCTTCACTTTCAGTCTATATGTGTCATTATAGATGAAGCAAGTTTCTTGTAGGCAGCATGTGGTTGAGTTACATTCTTTTTATCCATTTGCTAAGTCTGTATCTTTTAAGTGGGGAACGTAATTCATTTACATTCAGGGTTATTATTGGTAGATAAGGACTTATTCTTGTTCTCTTTTTAATTGTTTGTTGGTTTTCTTGTATTTTATTTTGTTCGTTTCTCTCTTATTGCTATCATTGCTTTTTTATTTTTTGTATTGGTAACATTTAAGTCTCCTATCTTTATCATTTGTGTGTTTACTCTACCAGGGAGTTTTATCTGTTTGTGTGTTTTCATGATGTTAGATCTAGTCCTTTTGCTTCCAGATGTAAGATTCCCATAGGCATTTATTGTAGGACTGGTCTGATGGTGATGAATTTTCTGTTATTGCTTATCTGGGAAAGACTTTATTTCTCTCTCACCTTTGAAGAATAGCTTTGCTGGACATAGTATTATTGGCTATGAGGTTTTTTTCTTTCAGCACACTGAATATGTCATCTCATTCTGTCCTGGCTTTTAAGGTTTATGCTGAGAAATTTGCTATTTTTTGACTGGGGTTCCCTTATATGTGACTTGATGCTTTTCTATTGCTGTTTTTATAATTTTTTTTTGTCTTTCACTTTTAACAGTTTGACTATAATGTGCATTGGAGAAGCCCTTTTTGGATTCAATATATTTGGAGCTCTTTGAGCTTCCTCTATCTGAGTATCTATATCTTTTGCAAGACGTGGGAATTTTTCAAATATTATTGTGTTAAATAGGTTCTCTATGTCTTTCTCCATCTCTTCTCCTTCTGGAATACCTAAAAATTAAATATTTGGTTGCATTATGATGTCCCTTACATCACATGAGCTCTGTTCATTCTTTTTATTCTTTTTTTTTCCCTGACCAGATTATGTCAAAAGAAGTGACTTCAAGTTCACAAATTATTTTTTCTGCTAGATCTAGTCTATTGTTGAAGCTGTCAATTGTATTCTTATTTTAATTATTGGACTTTTCAGTCCAAGATTTTCTGTTTCGTTCATTTTTATAGTACATATCTCTGTTGGATTTTTCATTCAGATCATGGACTGTTCTTCTGATTTCTTTGTATTGTTTAATCTGTGTTCTCTTGTATCTCACTTAACTTCTTTAACATTAGTTTGAATTCTCTTTTGGGCATTTAGTGATTTATTTTTATTGAAATCTGTTGCTGGAGAATTACTGTGTTCTTTTGGAGGTGTCATGTTTTCTTGTTTTCTCATGTTTCTTATGTTCTTATGTTAATATCTGCACATTTACTCACTTCTTTTTTTTTTTGGATTGGCTTTCATAAGGGAAGACTTTTTCCTATATATATGTTTATAATGTTGGTTTGGTAGGGCACCTTAGTTTTTATTCTGGGTGTACATATTAGTGTATTCTCCATATGACTTCTTCAACTATAATCAGCATCACTAGTGTCTCTTAGTTCCTCAATGGCTTAGGCTGCATTTGCTAGTGGAGGCCACAGTGAGGTTTTGCTGGGGATAAGAACACCAAGTGGATCAGTCTTTGTGCTCCAGTGGTGATGTCAACAGGACAAATGTGCCCATCCTCAAAACCCTTGTTGATGTATGCAAGCATTGGTGTTAGCGGGATGAAGCAGGCCTATCTTTGGGCCTCCAAAAAGCTTACTTGGATGCTGAAAGTGGCAGCAGCACTCAGGCAGGTGAGAAAGTCCTTGAGGCCCTAGGTGGTGTGTGTGGTATCAGCAATGGCAGTAGCAGTGGTGAGCCAACTATCAGGCCCCCAGGCAGCATGTAGGAGCACAAGCAATGGTGGTGGTGGGTTGGGTAGGCCAGTTCCCAGGCCCTCAGGTTTCACATGGGGGTGGGTATTGATGGTGGTGGTAGTGGCAGGCTGATGGGCCCATCCTTGGGAGAAGTGCACAGGTGTTGGTGGTGGCAGTCAAAGAGGTTGAGCCTCAGGCCTGCAGAAAGCACTCAGGCACTGTTAGCAGTCTTGCTGGGTCTGTTGTTAGGCCACCTGGTGGTATGCATGCATACCATAAATGGCAGATAGGGTAGGTTGATCCTCAGGTCACCAGGCAGCTTGCTCAGGCACTGACTGAGGTGGTGCTGGGCAGGATAAACCTGTCTTCAATCCCAGGGATGGTGTACCTGTGGGCTATTTCCTTGACCCACTGAAGGTGCATGCAGGTACATGGTAGCCCTGCTGCTGGAGGGGCACATGGGGTTGCTGTCAGTGGCTGTGACCCCTGGAAGGCAGCTCTCAGACTCTAGGGAGTGTGCACTTTGTCTCTATTTGTCCCAGCAGCAGCCTCCCTGGTGGGCTGCATCTCCCTTTTCCCAGGGTGTAGGACACTGCATGGGCTAAAGTGCTGGGGACTCAGCTGCACCACTGGGTCTAGCTGGTGTCATGATGCTTCAGTTCTCTAGAAGGATGTGGAGGGATGTCAGTGGAGTTACAGGATTGTGGAGATTCAGGGGCTTTTGGGCCCTAGGGCAGGATGTAGTCCGGTAGGGACTGGGCTCTCAAAATGGTGCTGTACTATCTGTTTGGGTCTCAGGGGGTGTGTTGGGACCCAGTATGAACTCCCTCTCTAAAGCAATGTAGTTGTGTGAACTTCTGGAAGCTCCCTATCCTAGTCTCTGGGTCTGCAAGGGCCAAGGGACTCTCTTGCTGCTAGGATTGCCGGAGTCCATGGTGGGAATGTGGACCACTGGGATTCCCTTATTTACCTTTTTCCAACACTAGAGACCCTTTCCTGGCTCCCAGCCAACCCTGGCCAGGACAGGTGCTTCACTTCCATCTCTTTCCATGTCTCAGATATTCCCTGTCACTTTCTTACTGAATTCGAGTGTTATTTCTTAATCTATTCTATGTGTGCTTATCTATTTGCTGTTTTGGTTCTTCTTTGTAAAGGAGGTGAGTGTTGGGAGGCCCTAGTCAGCCCTCTTGAAACCCCCCATTTGACTTTTCATTTTCTGATGAGAACACATACATCAAAATTTTTGTCATGTTTTAAGTTTTATTTCTTTCTTGTTATCTCCAGATGAATTGTACTTTATGAAGAAAATAACTTCAATAAATAATGCAACCAGAAGACAGAAGAAATCTAGTGATTCTTCTTTTTAGAAAAGTATTAAGCAATGATTTAAAAAAATTTTTTGTACTTAATATTGCATCTTATTGCCTGCATATTCAGTTTTTAGGAAGACTGAACTGAGAGATAAACCTAAGGTTAATTGTAAAATAGGAAAAAATGGTCTTATCTCCCATTGTAGTATGATTTCCCTTTCCCTGGGAGACTATTCTGTGTTGGAAGATAATCCCTGTTTCAGAGGCCATCTAAGCTTGGAGAATTCCCACCAAGATGTTAATTTTGTATTATTCCTTCCAAATATAATATCATTTCTAGTTTAGTATGGACATACTATTTTGTCCACTTACTATGTACTACATTTCTTTTTTGACAACTGCTTTCCCCTCTACACTACCCACACTTCCCATGCCCTATATGATCTTGACTTTTGATCCAGGCAACACCAGTTGTCCTTGGCTAGGCCAATACCCATTCTTGAGAATTTTTAAGTTGAGACAGAGAGATGCAGGGAAATTTCTCTTCTGGGATAAAGCTGTATAACAACTTAATAAGCATAAGTGACTATGTTTACATCATATGGAAAAATCTAGCTTTCCAGGAGAAAGAAGAATATATAGAGATTAAGGACAGAAAGAGTTTGAGAAATATTAGAGATGCTGATTCCACATGACTTATTGTGGGGAAAGGAGTGGAGAAAGGAGCCAAGCAGTTTTCCTGCCCTTCTCACTGCTGTTAGCTCCTCTTTGGAGTCCAGAAAACATCTTTTATGTTCTGTCCTGCAGAATCCTCCTGACTCAACTTCCTTGACCAGCCATGCTGTGGCCATTAATTTTGTGCAAGCATCCATCAACTTACTTAGGGTACATTTATATGGTATCTCACCAAAGTCCCAAGCTCTGTACTTACTGCTTACCACCTGGAAGTGTCTCAGATGTTACAGCGTGGGAATCTGTTCCACAGTTTTGTATGTAGATTATGGAAGTATAAGGGATTTAATGCTAATTGAGCCACTGCTGACCCATGGGAGCTACTGGATGAAGACTTTCTCCTTTTGACCTCAAGATGTATTTTATAAGTGTTTCCAGAGGTCTCAGAGAGGTTGAATAGCAGTCATCCAATTCTCTGGTGCAAGTTAGGATGGCCAGCTTTATAAATCTCCCTTGATTGGCTTTTTCTCCTTCCTTGTTTTATTCCCCCTGTCCTGTACTACTGTTCCCTGGCATCACATTCTCAGATACCCTATGAAGAATCCTTTATGTCAGCCTCTACTTTCCAGGAAACCCTGGCTAAGACACCCAGCATTCTTTCAAAAAATTTCCTTTTTGTTAGATTTCAGTCATAACTAATAGTAGTGGGTTATAAGAGACTTCATTTCCAGTCCAAGTGAAATAGCACACTAACTGTTACTTTGAACAAATTAACTGGTCTATACCTCATTTATTAATATATAAAATGGTGGTATTGGCCTCATTTCTGTGGTTCCCTTCACTCCTAAGATTCTATGATTTAAAGAAAAGCCTTCATGTCTCAGAGAAATAAATCTCTAGTGGTGGCAGACACTGAAACCACCAGTTCTTCCTGCATGTATTTTCTGTATATCAGTCCTTGTGTCTCTGGCAACACCGTGGCTGTCAGCCCTTGATTTTCATGTGTCCCATAATCCAGAACACCAGGGAGGGAACAGTGATGGTGGTACCATTTGGGAGTGGAGTTTATAAATTAATTTCCTATCTGAATCTCTCAAACCTCTTCAAAAGAACCTTTGAATTATAATTGGTCTAAAATTAATTATATTCTCATTTTCAAAAGTCAGAAATTCTATGAAACATTCCTGGAAGTCTCTTTCGCTTTTGAAAACATGAGTCTCATGGGACTTGAAAAAGTTCCTACAACTTTTCTTAGTTTCAAGATTCTCAAATTTGGAATTTTGACTTCAGTGAATTTCCTTGTTTTCCTCTTATATCACTCACCAGACTCATTCCTAGGGGCTTTTGGTTATTAAAGTACACCCATTCTCCAGCACCTCCATCAGCTTTAGAACTCTGTACTGTGAATTGGCATCAGACTTTCTTGTCTTTGGTGAGGACTGGTTGTATCTACAATTCTCTCTACTTTGACATCTCTTCAAACATATGAGCAGGGCAAATAAAGCAAAAAGTTCAAACAATTATGTGGCTTAAAAAAACTCCAACTAAAAAATTCTACATACTTGGTATTGAAGAAAACATGAGGATTAATGTCCTAAGTAAATCAAAATAACTGCAGATGTTGTTGACAGCAAATTCTTGATATCTCAGACCATTTTGAAGAGTGAGCATATTCAACATGCAGTGAGAATTAACACAGTAAAATCACGGCAAATAACTAAAGTAAGGCAGTAGAGGACACATTTAGCTCCACCTAGTGCCCTTGGAGCAAAGAGGAAATGGTGAAATATTTGATAGTATGATAGAAAGAATGATGTTAGAGTAAGAGGAGTCTAAGTGATAAAGATTTTTAGACAGTGATGAATCTCAAATTCGTTGTTTGATCCATGTAAAATCAGAGATGTTATGAAATCCTCTTTACTCAATAGCATTAGGAAGGCAGTGATTCTTAGTAAGCATGAATTTGTGCATTAGCCAATAAAAACAGAAATGATCAGAAAAATTAAAATGCAGTTGAGAAATATATTTGCTTTAGAAACTCAACTGAGTAGTAAAGTGAAGACAAACGGGTTTTTGTAAAGCATACATGAGCTCTGGTTATTTTTTTAAAATGGGTTTGGGATTTAGAAGATCAAAGGAAAATGCAATAGAAGCTGCTGCTGCATAACCAGTGCTGGATTGCCCAACAAGCAGACTCCTCACAGGCTTAGGTTCTTAGCCAAGCACAGGATTGGCGGAACAAAACCAAAAAGAAAAGCAGGTACCTTTTTAACGAACTTATCCAGAATTTTGAAAACTAAAAAACAACTGGAAGGAAACTATATTCATTTCCATATCAGTTTAAGCAGTGTCGTTTTAAAAACTAAACTTTTATTTTGAATTACCTATGAAGGTGAGAGTAGGACCCAGCCTCTCCGCTGATAGCTTCTGCGATGCTCTTCCCAGGGCCAGTATGGAATCTGGTGGACATTGTGATGACCTCTGAGCTGGAAAGAAGATGGACTCAAAGTAGCTCCAAGCCAGCTCAGTTCCTAGTTCTGCCCAAGCTAGCATTGCCTCTAAAAATAAATGAAGAGTCTACATTCTAGAGCTCTACGTTTTATAGGTTACAGAAGATGATGCAAATGGAGACATTTCCTATCGAAATATTTTCTAAAATTATGGAACAGAAACACAGTGATAATTCCTGTATCTAAAAATGATTGAGGACTTGATCATTGCCCTAATATTCATAGCCATAAAAATTAAATGTTAACCAGTGATGGAGCCTTTATGATTCAGTGCATATTTTTTTCTGTTTTCCTATACCACCATGTCCCCACCCAAAATTTTTTCAAACAATCCTCTTTCTTTAAGGAAGCAACTGGTGGAATATATCCTGAGATATATTCTGAGGCTTTCCTATTTTTCTATAGAAAACTAGGCGTTTCTTCTAAGAAGAAAGAATGGTAGGGCTGAAGCCTGTAAATCCAGTATGACTAATCCTGCACGTATTCTTTTACTGCTGAGTTTAGTTCCCAAGAAATCCTTTTATGTGTTAGTTTGGGGAAACTTGCCTATCTCATTCCTCTTGGTGATTGCTCTCTTGACTTCCTGTTGAGTTATACATTGGCTATAAATTATCCCTCACCAGAAAAGTGATCTTTTAAAACAAGAATTTTCCTTTACGTTGTTGAAATAATTATAGGAAATGGTTAAAGATATTAATAACATTTCAGAGTTTACATCATGTGCTTTACAAAACAAATGGTCATTCTAAAGGCCAAAAAGCTGCTACTAAAATTCCAATGATATCTGGTACTGAACTAAATCCTCTAAGAAACCAGGGGACTGGCTTATTCCACAACCCACAAAATTTATCACACTCCAGGGTGTAAAGCAAGGGAAAGAACTTTATTTTCTGTGTTATGTATTTCAGTAAATGTCTGTGTCCCTAAAAGGATATTAGTTTTTTTTTTGTTTGTTTGTTTGTTTTTTATTATACTTTAGGGTTTTAGGGTACATGTGCACAATGTGCAGGTTTGTTACATATGTATCCATGTGCCATGTTGATTTCCTGCACCCATTAACTCGTCATTTAGCATTAGGTGTATCTCCTAATGCTGTCCCTCCCCCCTCCCCCCACCCCACAACAGTCCCCAGAGCGTGATGTTCCCCTTCCTGTGTCCATGAGTTCTCATTGTTCAATTCCCACCTATGAGTGAGAACATGCGGTGTTTGGTTTTTTGTCCTTGCGATAGTTTACTGAGAATGATGTTTTCCAGTTTCATCCATGTCCCTACAAAGGACACGAACTCATCATTTTTTATGGCTGCATAGTATTCCATGGTGTATATGTGCCACATTTTCTTAATCCAGTCTATCGTTGTTGGACATTTGGGTTGGTTCCAACTCTTTGCTATTGTGAATAGTGCTGCAATAAACATACGTGTGCATGTGTCTTTATAGCAGCATGATTTATAGTCCTTTGGGTATATACCCAGTAATGGGATGGCTGGGTCAAATGGTATTTCTAGTTCTAGATCCCTGAGGAATCAAAAAGTGGGCAGAGGACATGAACAGACACTTCTCAAAAGAAGACATTTATGCAGCCAAAAAACACATGAAGAAATGCTCCTCATCACTGGCCATCAGAAAAATGCAAATCAAAACCACAGTGAGATACCATCTCACACCAGTTAGAATGGCCATCATTAAAAAATCAGGAAACAACAGGTGCTGGAGAGGATGTGGAGAAATAGGAACACTTTTACACTGTTGGTGGGACTGTAAACTAGTTCAACCATTGTGGAAGTCAGTGTGGCGATTCCTCAGGGATCTAGAAGGATATTAGTTTTAAAGGCCCTAAAGATGTTGAGTTCCCTAAGACTTCAACATTTCAGGATGATTCTAACTTGCAGAATAAAACCTATATTTTCCACAGAATTTAAACTGATTACTTCCTCAGTTTCCCAGATTTAAGTTTACAGAATTTGTAAAACGTTTGTAAGGTGGACAGATAGATATCACAATACTAAAGTCATGACTTGTTTTCTTTCCTAATGAGAAGAGAGGGGAGTCAAAGAAGTAAAAAATGGGGCTCCTCTTGAAAGAAATTTGATTAAAATAAGCCTATTTTACTCATGGCTTATTTTATATTTATATTTATATTCTGTTTCTTATAGGCTCCCCCGCCCCCGCTTAAGTGTCAATTTAGAGACTTAGCTGTAAGAAGGTTGTTAAATATAAAAGAATCAATCTTGATTTTTATAAAACCCCTGCTGTCTTTGTTCAGCCACTCAATTTGAATCTTGTACGGCATGATTCCTGAAGAAGCAAGGCGAGAGCTGGCTGGAAAAAAAAGTGACCAAGCATTTCAGCTTTTCTCAGCTCTGCTGGATAATGGAAGAGAACAGCAGCAAGATTCCTTTCTTGCCATTCAGAATTGAGGTGGGACCACCTGGGGTTTCCAGTTTTAGAATATAAGTCTTTGGACAATTAGCAAATCTCTGAGCATCTGTCTCCCATGGCATTTAGGTAAATTAATAATATTAAGCATTTCTAAAATAAGAAGTGGGTTATAAGATATGCCAATGTACCATGAACATAATTTGCTCAGTTACCTTTTTCCCAAAGGAGTCTCATCAAGGTACCGTCCTACAGCATTAAATGCTTGTGAGCTCATAGACCTGAAATATCTATTTCCCACAGATTCAAGACAATGAAACTTCATTATCATGCCCTCTTATTTAACTTCAATGCCCAGGACAACGATTTGTTTTAATGTCCCAGTCTAAACCTCCTGCAGCAATATTTTTTCAGATAATAGCTCCCATTCATAATGCTAACAGCTCTTGAATTCTCCACTCATTTTACAGTTAGGATCTTCTCTTTTCTTTCACTTCGTAAGCTTTATACCTTGCTATACACAGTCCAAACTACATTTTTTTTAAAGCACAAATGTTTTATGTAGCATCTGAGATAACTAGACAATTCTAAAATCAACAGGAGCTTTGCTCTTAAGGTACATATATTTCTTTAGAGTTTTCCATAAGCAAGAATAAAAGAACTTTGCTAAAATTTTCAATATTTAAGTAAAATTCTTCTTACTTATGGTTTATAGGACTTTCAGTTTTTAGAAGTATTTATTTGTCATTTCAAGACTCTTAAGCTTCTCATTATTTTATAGTCTGAAATTTATGGAAGAAAAATTATAAAACCCTTTCCTGATATAGATTAGATAGCCTTGTATGTGTTTAATTTATGCTGCATAGGCAATGTGGTAAAATAGAGTGACTTTGTGGTTCAAAGTTAGAATGGCCTGAATTTATTCTAAAATCACTACTTACAAAATATTTGCCTTTGGGAAAATTTTCTCATCTGAAAAATGGGGAAATATTACCTAATTCACAAGGTTCCTATAAAGATTAAGTTTTTACAGGTATCTTCAATTGTCTGTTGGGATTCATTATTCATGTCTCCCTTGCCAATGCAATGATTTCCATTTAGGGCCTGTGAGGTTCCAGGGAAGATGATCTTACCCTCTGGCCTGTGACCCAAGCTAAACAATCAACTTGTCTACACTCCTGGCCACAGAAGTAGTTTGAATCTCAGGACTTTTGCTGAATATGTTAAGACAAATAAATTCTTTTTCCAGCTAGACAAACCACAGAAAGGATGCAGCTTTAGGAGCTGTTGATAATGGTCTTAGAGCCACACAGGAGCCAACAAAAGGGTTGAATACTCAAGCCTTACCTGATGCCAACCTGACCTCCAGATGGTTCAGTTACCTAACCCAATAGATTTCTTGTGTTTCACCGGTTTAAGGAAGGTTTTTTTCTTTTAATTACTTTTGTAACTAATATGTTAAACACACATAGGATGTGATTAAACGTAATTTTATGTTGTTTCCTAAAGTCCCTTTACATACTATTTAGCATGTGAAAAATTTCCCCCATGCCACTGTATGATAATTCCAGCAGGATTTCTGATTCCTCTGCTCACACTCAGGTAATAGAAAATCCTATAACCATTTTAAGTCATAAAACATAGTCTTCCTTCAGAAATGTAAAGTCTCAAAAGTTCAACATATTAAGCAATCCTTCAGTCTTCATTCAAAAGGAAGACTTTTCCTTCTCTTTAACCTATAAACTGGCAAGCCACCTGCCTTCTTCTCTTACCTTCTCCCCATCTCATTAGATGTTCTCATTGTCTCATCTGGGTCACAGGTATTAGGAGGAAAAAGGTCAAGGAGTTGAATGGAATGACTCTTATTTGGCTGGTAGTACTGCTTAGTAATGCAATATTCTGGCTTCCCACTCTATGGGCCATGCGTATGTATGTATATATATATATATATATATATATATATATATATATATATATATATATACACACACATATATTAGGCATACCCATGAGTTCTTCAGAATCCCCTGTTAGACATCTCTTACCACCACCTTCATGATCCACAAAAGCCATATTTTCTTTGACTCACCCTTGTTCTTTCCTCATAAGTTTCTCTTTCACTGGCCACCCTCATCATGTAGCATTCACCATTGGGATTTACTTATGCTATGATAGAAGCCTTATTGGCCATATTAGAAATAATATTTAAAGTGGTAAGATCACCCACAAGAATGAAATAGTTTAAGAACATAAGCTCATCTTTGAAAATATTCATTTGAAACCAATTTGTATGTTTAAAAAATTATAAAAACAGTCAAACAGAGCAAGTCAAAGTGACCTGAGAGTTAGTTAAAAATAGGAAGAAAAATGAAAACAGGTAACTAAAACTGAAAAACCGACAAAACTCCTTAAAGACTTATGATGTGTGGCAAGTCTGTTTTCCTGGTGCACCCAAATTAGCAATACATGAAAAAGCTAATATTCCCTATTAACTAATAGCTGGCAATATTCATTTTTAACCAGACTGTAGTTTCAATTTGCTTTTGATGAAATCTCCTGGTGCCACTTATGAACCGAGGATGGCTCTGTGACCTTAGGGCTTCTCTGCCTTATGTTCTCCCTGACTTTGCAAAGCTCCTAATGGACCTATGCTTCAATTTCTTCTGCAGCTTTCCCCTTCCTAGAGACATTCCTCTGAGCTGCTACTTGTACCAGTAGTTATGGAAGCCCTAGTTATTTTCCCAAACTCCTGCTGCTTTTTACTGCTAACTCTCTCAGCAAAATGTTATCATTCTATCTCAAATTTCCGCAGTCCAACAACCACAATTTTCAACTCCCAGTGTCAATATTTCTTTCATTCTACTTAGGTGTCAGATTGCCCCTGAGGTGTATTTTTATTTTCTTCTTTGGGTACCATGATCTCCTTTTGGATACAACATGTGTGGCAACTTGGCTCACATCCATTTTCATCCTATAGCTTAATGGAGATTAGCATGGGATTTAAAACTTATATCCATATTTTCCTCCATATTTAAAACTTAAAACTTGGGGGCAAGCACACAAAACCTCCCTTATTTTGCTGTTCATCTTGTGATACTGAGGTAGAAGTAAACCAAATATGGTTAATATTTTTAATTATTTGTCATGCAAATTAATAACAAATTCCATGTAAAGCATTTATTCATTTTTCTCTCAATTTTAGTTAATTTGAAGTTTGGATAGAATGCACAGTGTATACTCAGAATTTCTATGGGTGATTACTTTCTGATTAGAAATCGGCATAATTTTCCTGGCCAAAGGAATAGGGAGGAAAGGGAGTTAAGTGCTTGCTTTCCCCAGGCACTTAAAAATATTCTTAGAAATACTCTTGCTAAAGATCTCATTATAGCCCTATAACTTTGCAGACCACCTAAATTCCTCTATGTCATGGCTCCCATATCTCCAGGAGAAGCCTCCTCAAAGAAATATCCATGAAATCCTTGGGCATTCTGAAGCCATCTTTCTCCATTACCCAAACATCAGCATCTACTGTTCCTTGGCAGATTTCACAAAGGGCTGCACACCAGGAGACGAAAAGGTAATGATGTGTGTTTGTCTTATGGGTACACTCACATTTCAAACTTGTCTACAATTCCACTAAATGAAAGGAGTTGTTAAACCATAACAAAAGCTAAATAAAAAGAAACATTAAACTGTAAAATGAATAAAAACTGTCATTAGGTGTAACCTGAACAGTCTGTGTGTGGTTTCTTAGAATGACAAGTAAACAATAAACACTAAGTGTTGTCAAGTAGCTTCAACAAAAAATGTTTCCATGCATGTGCAAATAGGGAAATGTGCTGTAGCAAGCACCAAATCACAGGAGCTTTGCGGGCAATCACACTGGCAGCAAATAAAAAGTCTCCACCTGCCAGGGTGGCCTTATTTTCCTCCTTCAGTCAGGGTGACAGAAATTCTCTCTCTCTCATTCAATATCCAGTGGCCCTTTAGCCTGCTTTTAACTGCTTATTTAACAAAGCACTTGAAGAAATTGTTGTAAGAACTAGTCCCCTTTTAGATTATTTTAGTGGCAGAACTTTTTTCAAAGCCACAAATGCAGTATCAGCATTCACAGTGTGTATTCATAATAAAAATGAAACTCCCTTTCCACTCCATAATGACAGGGTCATGCAAAAATAAATACCTGAGTTATTTGCTTATTTCCTCCTTGCCTTGAGTCAGAAACCACAGACTCCAATGCCCACTAGGACCAGGCAATTTACATAAATAAATGAAGCCAGCTGGGTGTAAGACAGAGTGTGGAGAGATAGGGACTTAGGATAGAGGATAGTGTACACCTGTCCAAAAATTACAGCCATTTTCCAATCTTTAAAATCTGGTGCTGCCCAAAGAAAACATCTCCAGGCTGAATTCAGCACACAGGGTAGATGTAGCAGGCCATTTTATCACTTTTATGTAATTAAGTTAAAGTTAATCAGAAGAGCTTAAGAAAGCCAATATTCCACCAACTAGAGTTTTGGTTGAAAGTCCAAGTCAGGTATATCATAAAGGAGATAAAGATCTTCCTATTCTCCTCCAACACTCCCCTCCCCACAATTAAAACAACACTAATCAGTCATAAAATAATCAAGTATATTACTAACAAAGCCACATATTTAAACAATTATGTTCTCATTTACTTGTGGCCTTTACAGTAACTTTGATTATATGTTGCAGCTATGCACTAGTCATTTTGATTCATAAAACAGACCTCTGCAGAAGAAAAGCAAAGTAATATGCATACATTATGCACTTTGAACATCTTTCAGCTGATACTGGTAAGAAACTTTTTCAACTTCATATTGTAATAAATATAATATTCATTTGATCTGCTGGGAATCAAATATAAAATAATGTGTTTGTCAAAAGCTAAGTATGCTGCATGAACTTGAACTGTTTGTACTGATCTTAGCACAGAGTATCTAGCAAATACAATGTCAAAGTCCAGCTCTAAAGATATCTGTTTTCCAAATAAAGAAGCAGAGAGTATAATGAGATAGTTTGCTATAGTAGGCCACAGCCTATACATATATATTCTCTCTTTTCATTATTGTACCAACTTTCTTTTTTTTTTTTTTTTTTTTTTTTTTTGAGACGGAGGCTCACTGTGTCGCCCAGGCTGGAGTGCAGTGGTGCCATCTTGGCTCACTGCAACCTCCGCCCCTCCAGGTTTTAAGCAATTCTCTGGCTCAGCCTCCGGAGTAGCTGGGATTACAGGCGTGTGCCACCACGCCCGGCTAATTTTTTGTATTTTTAGTAGAAATAGGGTTTCGCCATCTTGGCCAGGCTGGTCTTGAACTCCTGACCTCATGAGCCACCTACCTCGGCCTCCCAAAGTGCTAGGATTACAGGCATGAGCCACCACACCCAGCCTATTGCACTAACTTTCTAAAGGTGGTTATTATCTACGTTGACAAGAACACTGAGCTTCAAGAAAGTCAAATGACTCGTGGTAGAGAAACCTCTGAAACTCATCCTTAGCCATGCAGGCTTTTATTTTCTTTAAACCATATTGATTTCCTAAGTTTGAAGGAAAAGTCTGTGCTTGCGACACTTCTTCAATATTTGGGCTCCCATTTTCTGTTAATTTTATGTATAAATGTGTGGTTACTGTCACAGCAGGAAGTACAGACTCATTTAGAAACACTTAGATATTGTCATTTCCTTGTGCTCCTTTAATAAACTTAAACATAACTAGTGAGTAAAGAGATACCTGCACTTGGTTTACTTATGTCCCTTTGGCAGATCTTAGTACATAGTTGTGAAAGAGAAGGTAGTAATTATTGAGGAGAAAGGAGGATGGAGGCTGATTTCCAGCTGATGAAGTTGTCACAGGAGGATCCCTGTGGACTGGTGGAAAAGAATGGAGGCTGATTGTCAAAGAGGCTGACAGCCCTACTCCTTCCTAGGGGTTCAAGTTTATAGTGATGGAAGTAACTACACACAGTTGTAAATTCTTTCTTATAAAATTCTTGTTCTTCAGCTGCACTCCTAAGAAAAATGCTACCATGCTTATGGGGAGCTAAAACCTCACCTTTAATTCATTAGGATAAATCTGTTTATGCTTCACAAGTAGAGAGAAAGTGTCAAAGAGTTCCCTCCAATAATTTCTGTTATTTGTCTCATTTTCCTCCATATTTCTTTTTTTAATTTCTTCTTTCTCTATTAGGCTCAAATGTTCTTTTTTGTCTTCTATATTTTTATAAATGGAATTTTAGTTTCATTTCATCTATTTCGTTATGCCTCAATTTTAATCTTGTACTGATTAAAATCTTTATTAATATTATTGGAAGATATTTTTTCCAAGAGTCTCTTGAGTAAAATGCACCTTTAAAGTCATAAATAGATGCTATTTCTGAGTGGCTAAAACATGGGTTTGGCATAACACGAATTTTGATTCATGGCCTAATTTTGACACTTGCTCTATGCCCTGTTTCTTGCCACTAAGTAGCCATGTGACCTCAGGCAAGTTATTGAAACTCTCTGTGCCTTCTCTCTAACATGGTAATGGTAACAATAAATAACTTTTTGAGCACTTAAGACTTAGAATGTAAATCTCTTAGAAGAATGCTTGGTATATAGTAAATTGCTCTAAAATGTTTGTTGTTATTACTGTTAGCAATTAAGACTTTATGCAAGTTCTCCAAACTTTCTAAGATTCTAGTTTTTCATCTAAAAATTGGAATAAAAGTACTTTCTTCATAGGTATGTTGTATTTTCTAATAGATATAATCTATGTAAAGCAGGGTTTTCCACGAACATACTCATGTAGAGCATTCCCCGTGGTAAGTGATGCATTTATCAAATTCCAAACCTTGACCTCATTTCCAAGGTTCTTCAACTCCACCTCATCTCATTAACTTTCCTCCACATTGATCCCTGGGACCTTGTCAACACCAGAAAGAGAGATATCTTTATAGTTTTAGATGACAGCATTCCCACATTCTGACCATAGCTTTTTCTGTCCTGTCATTGCTCTGTTTGGTAACATTTAATTGTCAATCTTCCTGCCCTCACATCTAAGCAACCAAGTTTTCTTTTTTTTTTTTCAATTATACTTTAAGTTCTAGGATACAAGTGCAGAACGTGCAGGTTTGTTACATAGGTATACACCATGCCATGGTGGTTTCTAAGCAACCAAGTTTTCATGGAATGGGCCATACAATGGCAAACACTGGTGCCACCAAGAGGTCATAATTTCTGACTAATTGGAAGATGGGGCATATGCAGGCAAGAAGACAGTCATTTCCTCTCCTCTAAGCTCTCAGCCTGGGGCTATAAGTTAACCCAAGGAGATGCAGGCTACCATTTCTTATACTCCCAACCCCATATTGCAGGAGCTCTATTCCGGGAAGATATGGCAGAGAAGACTGGTCTTTCTTCTCCCACTCAGCTCCAACTGCTAGACGGGAAGCTCTATTCCCAATGGCCACTCTCCTGTCCACTGCCCACTTATACAATGTGGTATCATTCTGGGTTCCTGCTCCCAGCTCCAGTGCAGTGGTAGTGGTACAGGAGTTCTGCCTAGGGGTAAAGGTAAGCCATAATGGTTAAGAGCACTGCACTTCTTCCATAGGGTTCTAAATTTATTTGGAACAGAGTGAATAATTCTACACTTATGAATGTTGTTGAAAACAGTGGTAATATTGGTGGGGAACAATTGTAAGATAGGTATCTCTGATACAAGCAAGCAAGGTGATAGAGAAATTGAATAGAAACAACCAAAGAAAGAGACAACCAAAACAAGTCCTCCTAAGATCACAGTGAAGTCTGGGTACATGTGCTGGGCTGCACCCACTGAAGAGCAATCAGAGCAAAACCTGGGGAAGACGTGAAAACATTCCCTAAGCCATACACTGAAACACTTTATATTTAATAATACAAATATATTAAAAGTAAACTTATGAAAAAACGATATACCATGCAAATGATAACCATAAACTTGTTTAAATAGTGATAGTAATATCAGACAAAAAGACTTAAAACAAAAAAAATTACTAGAGATTTTGTAGTCAACTCATCAGAAAGTTATAACGATTATAAACACATATGCACCTAACTACAGAACCCTCAAATACATGAAACAAATAAAGAATTTAAGGAAAAAATTAACAAATCAACACTAATAATGTGGGAGAAATCAATAACCCACTTTCAATAAGGATGAGAACAACTGGACAGAAGATCAACAAAAAACTAGAAGGCTTGAAAAACATTATAAACCAAATAGACTAACAAACATTTATAGAACATTCTACCCAACAGTAGCAGAATGCACATTCTTCTCAAGGGCATATAAAATATTTTCTAGGGTAGACCATATGTTAGGCCTTAAAACAAGTTCGATAAATTTAAAAGCAATGAAATCATGTAAAGTAGTCAGAATGGAATTAGAATGCAGTGGAATTAGAATGCAATGGAATTAGAAACCAATAACAGAAGAATTTTAGAAAAATAATAAATATGTGAAAATTAAACATTATACTGTTAAATAAACAATAGAACAAAGAAGAGACCAGAAGGGAAATTTAAAAATACTTTCAATGAATGAAAATGAAAACACACCCTACCAACACTATGAAATATAACTAAGGCAGTGCTCAGAGAAAAATTTAAGCTGTAAACACCTATATTTAAAAAGAAGAAATATCTCAGATCAATAACCTAATTTTTCACAATAAGAAACTAGAAAGAAGAGAGCTTATTGAACCCAAATCAAGGAAAAAGAAGAAAATTTTAAACACCGGCATGGAACTAAGTGAGACAGAGTATTTTTAAAAAGTTTAGAAAATCAACAAACGAAAAGCTGATATTTTGAAAAGATCAATAAAGTCGATAGATCTTTAGCTAAATTGATTAAGAAAAAAAGAGAGCACGTTGAAATTACTAAAATCGGAAATGAAAAAGGGGGCATCACTATAGAACGTACAGAAACAAAAAGTATTATAAAGAAATACTATGAACAATTTCATGCCAACAAATTAGGTAATTAAATGAAAATGAACTAATTTCTAGAAAGACACAAAATACTGAAACTCAAGAAAGAAACAGAAATTCTAACCAGGTCTATAAACCAGGTCTATAACAATAGAGAGATTAAATCAGTCATTAAAAATCTTCTCACAAAGAAAAGACCAGGGCCAGATGGCTTCACTGGCCCCAGTGTGCGATGTTCCCCTCCCTGCGTCCATGTGTTCTCATTGTTCAACTCCCACTTATGAGTGAGAACATGCAGTGTTTGGTTTTCTGTTCCTGTGTTAGTTTGCTGAGAATGATGGTTTCCAGCTTCATCTATGTTCCTGCAAAGGACATGAATTCATCCTTTTTATGGCTGCATAATATTCCATGGTGCATATGTGCCACATTTTCTTTATCCAGTCTATATTTAATATTGTACTAGAGGTTCTGGCCATGGCAATTATACAAGAAAAGAAGTACAAGGCTTCCAGATTAGAAGGAAAAAAAATATTATCTTCATTTTCAGATGAAATGGTCTTGTATGTAGAAAATCTTTGGGAGCACACAAACACATACACACACACACACACACATCCCCTATTAGAACTAAAAAAATGAGTTCAGCATGATGGCAGGCTATAAGAGCAATATATAAAAATCAATTGTATTTCTACACACTTTCAGTAAACATTTTAAGAATGAAATTAAGAAAACAATTCCAGGCTGGGTGCGGTGGCTCATGCCTGTAATCCCAGCACTTTGGGAGGCCGAGGTGGGTGGAGGTGGGTGGATCACGAGGTCAGGAGATCGAGACCATCCTGGCTAACATGGTGAAACCCCATCTCTACTAAAAATACAAAAAAATTAGCCGGGCGTGGTGGCGGGCGCCTGTGGTCCCAGCTACTCGGGAGGCTGAGGCAGGAGAATGGTGTGAACCCGGGAGGCAGAGCTTGCAGTGAGCCGAGATTGCACCACTGCACTCCAGCCTGGGTGACAGAGTGAGACTCCGTCTCAAAAAAAAAAAAAAAAAAAAAAAAGAAAACAATTCCAGTTATAATAGCATCAAAAACTAATGTAGGTATACACATAACAAAATAAGTTAAGAACTAATACACTGAAGGCTACAAAACATTGTTGAAACAAATTAGTCATTCTTATAACTAGAAAGATGTTCTATGATCAAAACCTAATGTTTCTAAGATATTAGTACTGTCCAAATTGATCAGCAGATTATGCAACCATTATTGAGATACAGCTTTTTTTTGCAGAAATTGACAAACTAATCTCAAAATTATATGGAACTCAAGTGACCCAGAATAGATGAAAGAAAAACTTGAAAAAAAGAGAACACAATTGGAGGAGTAACGTTTTCTGATTTCAAAACATTCAAAACTATAGTAATCAAGACACTGTGAAAATGACATAAGGATAAACACACAAATCAATGGAATAGAATTTGGAGTCCAAAAACAAACTCTTACATTTATGGCCAGCTGATTTTTGACAAGGGTGCCACGAAAATCCAATGAGGAAAAAAATAGTCTTTTTAACAAATGGTGATGAGATAACTGGATATTTACCAGCAAAAGAATGACTTTCTTTCCTACTTCCCACTATACACAAAAATTAACCCAAAGTGGATCAAAGACCTAAATGTTATAGCTAAAATATGAGAAAACATAGGTGTAAATCCTTATGACTTTGTGTTAGGTAATGATTTCTTAGATACAACACCAAAAGCACAAGCAACAAAAGAAAAAAATAGATAAATGGAATTACATCAACATTAAAATCTTTGTGATGCAAAAGATACCATCAAAAAAATGAGAACATAATCCTACAGAATGGGAGAAAATATTTACAAATAATATATCTGATGATGGATTTGTACCCAGAACATGTTTTTAAAGGTCTTTAAAATTCAATAATAAGAAGACAAACTTATTTTAAAACAGGCAAAAGATTTCAACAGACATTTCTCCAACAAGTAATTATTATGTGTATTTCTGGGCATTGAACTACAGTGCCAGTCCAGTTGAAGAGAAGGGAAAGGAAGTGCCAGAAGGAAAAATGGACTTTGCAGATATCAAGATGATCAAACAGACAATACTATAGGACCAAATGGATATGCAGTCAGGAAAGGAGAGGAGTCAAAGGAGACTCTGAAGTTCCTAATGAACAGGAGGAATAGTGTTAAGAAAATTAAGAGACAGAGACAATTTCAGAGACATGATGAATTCAGTTAAAAATACATCCAACTTGAGGTATAGGTAGGTTGCCCAAGAAGAAATGTCTAGTAGGCTTTTAGAGAAGAGATGGTTAGAATTTTGAAGGCTAAAGTAGATATTATAGCACCATCTATGCAGAAATAGTGAAAGCACTACAGTGACTGAGATGAAATCTAAGGCATTATATAGAAAATATAGTGGAGGACTGAGTACTAAGATTTATTAAAGGAGTGAAGGAAGACATAAGAGGAGAACCTAGGTAGGGTAGAGTCAGGAAAATTAAAAGAGATTTTCACATATTGAGAAAAGTCAGCAAAAATTCAACTGAAGAGACCATTGTCTATTCCTATAAGGAGCCTCAGATCTATTTCAAAACACATAGGGTTGCATCAGAAGTCAAGCAGCCGCATGTGATCTATACTTAATATTAAATATACAAATATAGTCACCAAAGGTTAGTTTTTATTATATAACCTTGCTGGTATCAAAACTATATTGACAATACTTCAGTTCCTCTTGGATAAATACGCACTGAGAAATTGGCAAGTTAGTCAAACAAATATTGGACAACAAATAAAATTTGGATAAAGTTAATAAAAATGTGGCATAATTGGCATAAACTATGAAGAGCCAGGAAGTAAGAGTACACACCAAGTATCAAAATTGAAGAAATAACATCACTGTTGTTTAACAAGGACTAAGAGCCTACCACATGTCTAAAACGCTGAGTTTCAGATGGGAAAAGAGTTTCTTAATAGCCGTTACTTACAGAAATTGATGGAACATTCTACTTGCCAATGAAATTTTTAACCCCACCTAGATGAACAAATCTAGAGACTTAACCACTCTAGATAATCCTTTTTTTTTTTTTTTTTTTCACCGTAATCCACAGTGTGGTAGATATAGGTGCACTGGACACACAGAATCCCACAATGAGTTAAGACAGATTAGTGCCAGAAGATAGAGGTTTGAGCACTAGTTCTGACTTAACTCACTGTGAAATTGTTTGTGTCCAGTTTCCTCACTTTCAAATATATTTTAAATATGTGAAACAAATTGTAAAATATTTTACAGGAAGAACCATTTTTTTTTCAGCTTCAGCCCATCAAAATCTACCTTGGCTTTGGTAGTTAGCTTCAGTTTCTTATTCATGATATTTTCAGCCTTTTATTCATCTTTTCTTAAACCTCTTATTTTTACTTACTGTGACTATTGCAGACAGCATTGAAGGAAATGACATTAATTGAATTTATTAAAGTCTATTCAATAGAATTTATTGAGCACTTACTTTAAGCTCAGTTCCACACGAGATATAAGATAAATCTCTGTTCTTGTGCTTGATAAGCTAACCATCTACTGGGGGGAAATAAGACTAATATGCAAGGAAATATTAATTTGCAACACAAATTGGTATATAATTAAGGACCAAAAAATGGCAGATCAATAGGAGACATAGTTCATGAAAACATGAGTAAGTCCAAAGCATTTGAGAAAGGCATCACAGAGAATTCCATCTTGATTTTGAAAGATTGAGTAGGTTTTGAATAGATAGAAGAAGGAAAGGCATATCAGAAAAGGAGAACTAAATAAGCAAATGTATAGAGGCTGGAAAGTTCTGGTTGAATTCTGAACAGACCCTTCTTCTGGAACGACAATCTAGTCTTTCTGCTTCAGTGATTTTCATTCTAGCTAGCTTTCTGGTTTCTGACTACTTCCATTTCTAACCTTGCAAAGAATTTTAAGTAGACAGAAAACCATAAGTAGAGAGAGAAAGGAAGGAACATAATGCACTGTAGTACAATGGGACATCCCTTACTCAAGCATTTATATGTGCTTATTCTCACTAAGTGCTAGGCCAGTTTAAGAACATTCACATATTAACTTAGTTAATCTTCATAACCATGTAATAGAGGCAATATTTTAATCTGCATTTTACAAGGAGAAGACAAAGGCACATAGAGATTAAGTGACTTGTGCAAGGTGATACAACTTGGTAAGTGACGGAGGTGGAATTTGACCCAGATAATCTGGCTTCAGAGCCCTGACTCTCATGCAGAACTGAATGTGTAGGATTGGTTATTTTAGAGAGGGCTTTGAAACACAAATGTAGAAGGTGGCATTTTACTCTAAGAGCAGATGGAAATCCTTGAAGGTTTTGACAATCTAATAACCATGATAAAATTAACCTGGCACGGGTGTGTAGGATTTACTAGTGGGGAAACTGCTACCATATTCTCTCTTTCTAAATTGCACTTCCAAGTGTGCTATGTAGTTGACAGACATAGATGTGACCCGCAATTCTAGTTTAACCGAGGTGCTCTGACTTTAGAATGGTAGTTGTCTCCTTGTGCCAGTGTTTTAAGTTAAACCATGGAAACATAAAACAAGTGCAAGGTGGTGATTATTCTAGTTTACTTTTTTCTGTGTGGCTTAAAACACCCACACTAAAGCTACTTCTAGGGGAATCTTGCTGTTTGCCTGCCTGCCTGCCCTCTTCTCGGCTTACACAAAGCCTTATTTTTTCCCCAGCTGCCATTGCCTTTTCAAGCTGAGCATGAATGCCACCCATTCATGAGGCAATGTGGACAACTGATCAGAAAAGGTCCTGGTGCTTCCAATTAAAAATTGTTCAATAGCGTAAAAATTCAGGCACTCTAAGACTAAAATCAAATCCCTGGTGGGTTGTTGATAGACTTGTTATTAAAGGTTTGCCAAGGCTTAATAAGACTGATAACAAGAAACTGCAAATCTCTTCAAACTATTCTGTAAACATTTGGATAGGGCTGAAATTAAGAATACGAAGAATATGCATTTCACTGAACTGTTTTTCTTAGCTGGCTTTCATGTTACAAAATCAGCAACATATGTCGGCAGATCCAATTGACCTTCAAGTTGGAGTTTGAATATCTTAGGTGTATGTCACCTCGTCTCTGGCTTTGATCTGCTGTAAGAAAGAGAAATATAATTATTAACACATTGTTCTGTGCAGCTGACAGAGCATCTGGTATTTTAGAAATGCTTTTGAGATGCCTTAATTGATTTGAAAGTTGGTTGTAAGGGTGCTTGGAAAAGATGCAACATCTTTGCAGCATTAGTAATTAAGAGAAATCAGAAGTAGGTTTTATCTGCATGAAGTTGTAGCTGAAAATGAAATACCTAAGGATAATTAAGAAAAAAATAATTTAAAAAATGATAGCAATAAGACTCCCCATGAATGATTAGTCAACTCTCTTCCTGATATAGACAACTTAACTACATTTCCTTATTGCAGCGTCACCATCCACCTGACTATGGTGACTGAATTTCCATCATGGACTATTATGTTTGAGTTTCCATTATAAACAGTAATTTTTTTAGGCTTAGAATTTCAGTCATTTCATGTTGATTCAGATTTTAACTCGGCATATGAGCTGTTCATCCAGCTGCCATTATGAAAAAAAAAAAGAACATTTTAAGTCTTTCAAGACAGTAATGAATAAAAAATAAAGGTGTACAATTTTCATGTTTCTTTCATCAATCTCTAGTCTAAAAGAAGTGTGCAAAAGAGTTAGTCTAAAAATGTTTCAATACTGGTTTTGATCCAAATGAATGAAAAGTATCTCTATTCATTTGAATGAGGAACACTGTCATAACAAATATTTGAAAGGAGATAGGAAGTGTAAGCCCCTTTCAAAAAAGAAGACAAAAACACCTCTAAATACAGTAAGAAATGATAGTTATGATTTATTTTCCAAAACAGGAATAGCTCCCAATATAATTCTCATATTATTAATCATTTCCTTGGGCAACTTTGCATTCATTTCTAGAAAGTTTAGGAGTAAATTTCAAAAATTCCCACCAAATTGAAAATACTGGAATCTCATATATGTTTCATTGCTTATGTAATCTTTTTCATAGGTAATGTACTTGAGGCACATTTCTGATCTGGTTATTCTTAAGAACTATTTATTTTCTATTATGAAAGCAATGTCACTATCACAGTACTGTTGATCTTGCTTTGTAAGGAATTTATACATTTGTGGCTGAGAAGGAACTATAGGGTTGGTCAACTGTTGTATATTCATGTATTATCCAAATGATGACACACATGAGGTAATCACTTGATTGTTCTGTGGCCATTGCCTGCCTTCCTTTGTGTGAATGACTTAAGAAGTACAAAGTAATAGTTAAAGTGATTTTCTTCTTTCAAGAAAACTTTAGTTTGTAAACTTGTGAAGATTTTTAAAACTGGAAAATCCTCTGGTGTTGACTTAGGTACTCTACATTTTTATGCTGTGAATATATGTATCACTTAAAATATGCCCCTTTAAACACAGGAATATTATTAGTCTCATGAAGGCAAACAACACTCAGCAACAATCCTTGAACTATAAAATTTAAAAGTACAAAAACTGAAAAAATTATGTGAAACTAAGGAGTAAATTCTGGTTCCAAATATAACTCTTAGGAAATGTGAAGTGTAGCTTTTGAGAACTCAAAAGATGAAAATCAAACTAATCTGAAAACATTTGTTGCATTCTATAATATCAAATGAATTGATACATATTCACTAAAAATTCCCCAAATAAAAAATTCAGTTAATCTTTGGAGGGAGAGATTTCTCACCTACTTACCTACCCACCCACCACACTCTTGGTATTTATGCACACATACACACAAATAAGGGTGGTGAAAAAGGATCAGATCAAAATTATTGAAGTAGCCCATATAGAATCAGTGATCATCTATATTGAATCTTTGTGAAGTAGATGTTTGGAGAGAATGAGAGGTGAGTGGAGGTGGACTCTGGTCTCTAAAAGTCACAATTTTAAAACTCATTAAATAAAGCTCAGAATACTGTACAAGACCAGTATATATTGCAAATGTTCTTTGGTACTCTTATCCTATGTGATAGCAAATAGCCATGCTTCTCACAGACCATGACTATATCTTTCATTCAACCACATTCATTGAGTACTTACTCTTTTTAAAAGACCAGATATGTATAGATGTATAAAAGAGGCTCTTTACCCTCATGTCACTTGGAGTCCAAAAACTGGTTGGGATTAAAGGAGAGGTTTTTCAAAGGCAAAATTCCCCTGACACTTAGAGATAGAGGTTCTTTAACCTGAATGATATGTAATTCATAGTTTCTCCCACGGGGAAAAAATAAACAGCAAATAAGGGACAACTTTTTGAAATATTGTGGCACCTTTATCACTATTAAACATGTGATAATTCTAGAATAATCTGATACAGAGGTGGAAATTAAGCTTGCTGACATTTGTCTAAAAGAATTGCCTGAATGAGAGCGAGGAAGGTAAAGGAAATGATAAATCTGATGAAAAAGTAATAGACTCTATTCTTCAACCAAATGTGAATCATTTATCTGTCACACACTTTTTTCAAGTAAACCTCCTAATTAACATGAATAATTAGAAACAGGATTTGCATATTTTCTTTCAAAGAACAAATTGTGGCTTATCATCTTGATATCCCAACAAAGTATATCTAACCTAACTATTAAAATATTGTGAAGATTTCTATAAATAAAAGCATTTATTATGGTCCGATTTTCAAAGTCAAAATAAAGTGACTGTCTAGTGTGTTTGAGGATATTTGGAGGGTTCTATTTGGCTGCCTACAATTCAATTCAGTATAAACTTGCTAAGAATGTTGGACTCATAAAACACACACAAAAAATGCTAAAATCATTCTTACCTAACAATTATTTGCCAGGTTTATACAGATGACTTCCTCAACTTTCCTTTGCACCAGTTTTTCATAAATATGGTGATCATCCTCTAATTCCAGTATTCACATAAATTGTTCTCTTTGCACACATCACATTTCAATGTGAAAATTCAACTGTTTATTAAAGAAAGAGCAGCCAGGCCAGGTGCAGTGGCTCACACCTGTAATCCCAGCACTTTGGGAGGCTGAGGTGGGTGGATCACCTGAGGTCAGGGGTTCAAGACTAGCCTGACCAACATGATGAAACCCCATTTCTACTAAAAATACAAAAATCAGCTGGGTGTGGTGGTGCGCACCTGTAATCCCAGCTACTCGGGAGGCTGAGGCACAAGAATCTCTTGAACCTGGGTGGCAGAGGTTGCAGTGAGCTGTGATCACGCCACTGCATTCCAGCCTGGGTGACAGATTGAGACTCTTTCAAAAAAAGAAAGAAAGAAGGATAAGATAAGAAAGAAAGAAAGAGAGGGAAAGAAAGAGCAAATTTCAGAAAGTGATTTTAAAATAAATGATTGACACCCCCCCCCCCAAAAACACACACACACACTATGTTAATATTTGGTATATGTTATATTGCTTGAAAGAAGATAATATGATATTTTTTAGTTTCCCTCTATTTTAATGACAGTTTCTTTCTGCTCTCTTTAGGGAAGAGAAATACTCAAGTTCTTTCTCTACAGAAGAAACCTAAACGGTAAGTGTGATACTGAACTGATAAACTGAAGTTGCCAAAATGGTTAGTAAATGAAAGGAAGGAGAAGCAAAGGAAAGTCTTAGCTTCCAACTCTGTTCCATGCCAAACTAGCATACTCACCTATCAGCACACCAGATATAAGCCAAACCTTTGAGTTGAGATATAATTCCCTTCATGATCTCAGATGAGGAAGCTGAGATTCAAAAAGATCAAAATCTGGCCAAAGACACACAGCTAAAAGGAGGATTAAAACCCTGGATAAAACTTGACTAGAATCCACCAAACCACAATCTGAAGGAAACTGATTCTGAATCAGAGAGTTTGGAAATTAAAGTTTAATAACCACCATAAAAAGATGCAATTTTGGTTTGAACAAAGACATTTGGCTGAAGACAGCAAACAACCAAGGGTCTGCTCAAGAATTGTTGCAGTTAATTTCTAGAAAAAAAAAAACAAACAGAGTCTATACATATTTTGCTATTCATGGTTTTCTCATTTCTGCCATACGTTAACTGTGAATTTAGGAATGGTTTTGAAGGCTACCTCAAAGAGGTCTTAATTTAAAGACAGATTGATTGGTCTGGCTCCTTGGCTTATTTACAGGGTTCTACTGTTAATTGATGAAGTCAGCTTCACTGAAGATTTGTGAAAAATGAACTGCTTTTACAGTGCGAATCCCTTACCTCCCCTTTCTCCACCCCCAAATCCAAAGGTTTCTTTGGGTCTGTCTCCAGGTAGCCTACATATACCTGAACCATAAATTCCCACCAGTTCTATCTCTGGGAACCAACATCAACAAGGAAGTATCACTAGATTGTCTAGAAAATTCTGTAGAAAAAGAGGGCCAGAGAAAGGAGCTGACTAGATCTTTATCATAAAACATTCTAGTGAGGATGATAAATGACAGACATATAGTTGGGATCAAGGTTAGAGTTATCTAGGTGGCTTAAAGGCTCTGGGTTTTATTTAATGAAGGAAACATCAACATTTCCCAAGAGGAGAGGCATTTATTTTAAGTGTTATTCAGGTGTATTTTGCAAAATTCCCCTTTCTATGGTGCAACTATCGTATATGTATTTAAATAACAGACTGTTAACCTTTTAAATTTTTGTGGTCCTTTTACATATAGGTGGAGAAATTACAAAACTACAAATAATATTAT